>NC_043743.1:858983-893743 GCF_004337985.1 Pyricularia pennisetigena
TTAGCACATACTGAAAGCGAAGCATTTATTGCGGAGAAAATGGCCGAAATGTCTACATGCGGTTAATGAAATCAAGAATGGTCTTATTATTCCGAACTTGGAAACTTTGATCAGTGGTGTTTTTTATCGATCCGCTTTATCCCATTCTTGTATACCGTTCGGATAAAGTCGATGATGTATGTGCTTTCCTTTACTAGACTGAAATTGTCGTGATACTCAGTTTTCGTGTCTTCCAAAAATGGCCTAAACTCACAAACAGGGTTTTGAGCTGATCGATCTACACGGTGACATATGCAGGTAGATCTCTTGACCTTGGGGGGTTTTCTTTACTTCTTTTTATTGCTTTTCAATAATGCCGATGTCGGCTTCATCCGTGACAAAGTAAGATAAACAACTGCATGCTGTACTTGTGTCAAGATGTTGCTGTGAGAAGGGATTTCCCATCAGGATGCGAGGAGGGGAATTTTGGATTTTTTTTTTTCATGTGGAGAAATCGCCTGAATTTGAAAACCTTTCTGTTTTGGAGATTTACTCCGACACGTTCCTGACGTCTGTGGCTTGGGAAAGCCTGGCCCCAATTCCTGCGTGCATTTGCCATGATATTCACGTGGCACTTGGCTTGCAGCATAGTGCTCTACCACGTACAGTATATGACCGTCATTCTGATCTATAAGTAGCATCAAATGTTTACCTGCAGTATGCACAAGTCGGGGAAAAGCAGGGTGAGACCCCGCATTCGAGTGAAAATATTTGATTTCAATTGTTTTGATTTGCCTCTGATATTTTTGGCTCGAGAAAAGATTGCACAGGCAAACCCAGCCGTTCGGCAAAATTAAAGTGGGCAAATCCTGCAGGTTTTCCCGCTGCAATAAAAAGCGTCCAGCTTGCAACTTCATCCCTTTCGCCTGCATCTGCAACCTGCGGCGAGGGAGATGATACCACCTTGTTTGTGGATGAGAAAAAAAAATAATTAAAACAGAAATTCTTCGATCGGGTTTTGAAGATGATTCTTGAAACGACCGACGGAAAAAAAAAAAAAAAAAAAAAAAAAAAGATTTTGAATGATAGAGATGGTCTGGGCACCACCCCGAGTTGCTTTTTCAATGTTTGGTCCTAGTCACGCGCTCATCAATTAAAATGGGATATTAGACGACGTTTAGCACGGTGCACTTGAACTGGAGAAAAAGAAAACAAGTCGACTATAATCCTGATGGCCGTCAAAAGATCGGCAAGCAGCCGGTTCGCCTAAGCACGAGCAGGGGTCTGGGCGATGTGATGAGTTGCGGTTCAAGGCAATGCCAGGCCAAGAGAGACACAACCATGCCGGGCAGTGCAATGCTAATGCAGGTACCGTCTCAGTCGCTCAGAGAGGGGGGAGTGAGTGCAAATGTGGCTAGTAGGTATTACACTACAGTAGACAAGCCCAAGTTGGTAAAGGTAAGGCGTAGCGCTAATAAGGAACTCGCCGGTATTTCTTTTTTTTTTTTTTTTTTTTTTTTTTTTTTTTTTTTTTTTTTTTCCTTTGGTAAATTATGTACGGGTACTGCAGTCAAGTTGCTGTTTTGTCGTATGCAAGGACAACCTGACACAGAGGCTGTTCCACGACTGAAAGAGATGCTAGTCAGTCTATATGCTACCATTATCCGTATGTGGGCAATAACAATGCCTTATAGCAGGCATTAAAAGCTTACCACCTGCAGCCACTTCTTCTCTGTGAACGAATTTAATTTCACCACCCGCTAAAATGCACCTACTGTATGTAGGCAAAGACAGAACCCAACGGTGACGCATTGTTAAAAGCCACACAAAAATTTAGCAGGTTGCACAGACCGTTATCTTCCCCTCATTCTGCAAACATCAATGCCAAGCTAGCAAGCGTCGTCTAATGTGATTTCAATTGCTGTTGACAGAGGTTTAAAGAAAAATACGACGGACATGTCTGATCATTTCTCGCCGACATGGGACTAATATGAGGGCAATACTTGTCATCGTCACGAGTCCGCCTGGTTGATTTTAAAGCCCTCTCTCTCATATGCTTGGAGACTCGGAGCGATGGAAGGATCAAGCTGGTTGCTTGACTGATGTGCGGATAGTTTAGACTGCCCAATTACTGTCAGGCGACTGCCAATCAAAGTTTCCTTAGTCGACTAGGGAAGGGTTGGCGGCGGTCCCACACACGTTCTACCCTCGCTCTACCCTTACTCTGTACGACTTTGTATCCGCTGGGGAGGAGGAGCGAACAGGGGTTGAACTGTTAACATCCTGGAACAACTTGGATCTCCTGTTCGGGAAACGGCTGAAGGGTGGTCAAGACAGGTGGACCCTGAGGGACGAAGTGGATTTTTTTTTTCTTTCTTACTGCAGTCTTGGTTAAGGGACATTCTGGATAATACTCTACAAAATTATGGATTGTTTCCCTAGCCGTACATGAGGTTGTACTTCGCCCAAGGAAGAAAAAGAAAAACACAAAGAAGAAAGCAAAACCAAACCAACCAACCCACCTGCCATCTGACCTGTCATTCTCCTGACCCCAGCCTCACCACCTTAACTATCTACTATCTGCTCGCTCTTAAACTATCCTGCCATTACCCCATTGGCGAATCAGATTGGTGCCGGATGATTGTGAATTTCCTGTCACAGCCCACAGGTAGTCCGAATCTCTCTTAGGACACGAGCCAAACACAAAAATCAATCAAACTAAATCCCCGGACACCCCCCCTGGTCCCCCTTCCCGCTTGCCATGACCTGAATGGCGGCGCGCTGTGGATCGGCAGCCCTTTCGTCTTGCGCTCGCTTCCACTCCCGGCAGATTACAGCCAGTGTTTTTTGAGCTGTTCCGTGTCACTTTCCCACGGGACACACATCACAGACGCCAGCCAATTTTGATTTGTTCGTTCCAGGATTTCTACGGGGTGATCTCGTCCCCTTATTTGAACAACCGAAACCATGCAGCGACGGCGTCGACCGGACCTCAACATCAATGTTGTTCCCGCACCCAGCATTGCCATAGTTGAGCAGCGCCGCGACGACGCAGACGCCATCCCTGCGCCGCCTCAGACGCCCCCAAACCAGAAGCCTTCCCTCAAGAGCAGTCTCAAGGCTGCACCACCTCCGTCGAATCGAGGTCACAAGCAGCCGCCCCCGGTCTCGCTCGGATCAAAACATACTGGCGGCGCCTTTCTCGAGGACAAGACGCCAACTTCTCTCGAGGACATGTACAACACCAATGCCGGTGACAATGGCGGAGGCCACTCCAACTCGAGGACGCGCGACTCCCACGATCTCTCGATCCCCGCGCGCACAACCCGCGACTCTCTCGTCACCAACATGCTGCTGTCGCTCGACCAGATGTCGATGGGGCAGATGACCAGCACGAGACAGACGTACGAAGATCTGTACAACAGTCCTACCCTGACAGAGACCACAGCGAAGCCCATGTTCTTCTCGACGACCAAGCCGGCAGCTCCCAACCCATCTGCTTCACAGGGGCACTCATACTCGTACAGCTCAGACCTGGACGGCACCGACACCGAAAGCAAGGCCTCGAGCCACGCTGGATACCACCGATACCACCGAAGCAACAGCAGCTCCAACTTCCAGATGTCATTAGGTAGGATCAACAGTATGCGGGAGATCAGCCAAAAGAGCTTACCGGCGACACCACGACACGGGCCGGCACACCATTCGAGGAGTCGCAAGGGTAGCAAGGGCAGCAGCTCCAACAGCCTGGACGCCGGCTACCCACCAAACATCAGCACTTACCGTCGAACGTCCAACAACAATGCACTGAATGGTCCCATTCGTTCATCGAGCTACGATCTACCTACAAAGCCACCCAGAAACGATGGTGGGCGTGGTGCTGGTGGTCAAGGCGCGTGGCAAATAGATTTTGAAAACGCCAACCTCTACAATGGGGCTGACGGTCGCAGAAGTAACTTTGTTGCTAATGCAGAAGAAGAAGGTGACTATGAAGTGGCCCCGACACCAAGCGTTCCCGGAGGTCCGCGAAGGTTAAATACCGTCCCTTCTCTGCCGAATTTTTCAGCCTCATCGTCGCACTCGCAATCGTACGTGCGTCCAAAGTCACCAGCGATACCGTCCGCGGCCGATCCGGAACGCAAACGCAGCACCAGGTCGACTCGGAGTGCAACGGTCGGCGGCAGGGCTCGCGCCAAATCCTCTGCGTCCTCCCGTGACCTTCCGCCCCTACCTGCGGGAGGTGCAGTAGGGCTTGACGCCGACTCGGCCCCGGCACCGCATGTCGGCTACGAGAAGTCAAAGGGACAGCCCGTGCACGCAGGAGCAAAGGGCCCCAGCGCCACGACTTCGTCATCACAGCAACCAAAGGAAAAGGTCGGCTTCTTCAGGCGTGTTTTTGGCGGCCGTAAGGACACTGCTCCTCCTACCGATTCCCCGACCCCCAAGACTACCACCTCTCCACACTCCCGTAGAGGATCCGCCGATCAAAAATCCCAGATGAAGTTGCGAAGCACGCCCCCATCGCGCGATAGCGAACACTCTGGCAACAATGCCCCTGCGCAATCGTCCTACGGCACTCTGCAGAAGAAGACTTCGAGCTTTTTCAGGAGACACAAGAAGCAACAAGAAGAAGCTCCTCCTCTACCTGTCAACCTCCCTCCAACTACCGCCGGCCCAGCTAATCCTACCGCTGATTCGGCATCGAATTTGTTGCCGCCCAGGCTGGCATCTCCGCCAAAGTCAGAGTACAGCCCCGGTCTGACTCGAGCCCTGGAACCATATTTGATTAGCAGCGCCGGCCCCTCGCCGTCCAGGGATGTTGCTGGCACCGGTACCTCGGTACCCATATCCCAGTCTTCCACCAGTGATATCGACGGCAGTCGTCCAGAAAGCCGTACGGCAATCAATGTCCCCCGCGAGGCTCTATTGGACTCGAACTTCTCCACGTCCGACGAACGACTAGCCACATCTCCAGATGGCATTGACGAATCGCAAACGCCGCGAAGACGAGATGATTATGTGGCTGCGAGCAATGCAGACACGCCACAGCGGCAAACACCCTCGCAGTCAAACCATATGATCAGAGCCGGCTCCTTCCTGAGTGATAGCGATAGCGACAGTAGCCCTCAGCGGCCTTCAAGGGCTCCCGAAAAGACGATTCGACCCAAGGTGGCAGACCCGAAGAAGCTGGTGCTACCGATTGAAGGTCCTGCCCTCGAACCCCCCTCGGTTGGGTCAAAAATTTCAACCGCGAGCCTCCCCAGTGTCAAGATTGACAAGGCCGAGCCCGAGAAGCAACGACCGAAAAAGTCGAACAAATCACCGACGTCTACAAGCACCATGACTACCCCGACCACTACGCCGATCGACGAGCCCGAGTTTGTGGTCGGACAGCCTACTGCAGACGACATCCAGAAAGCACAAAAGATTTTCGATGGCAATGAGGACTTCATCACCAAGGAGAAGGCTGCGGCCTGGATGGGTGAAGAAGGCCCCGTCAGGCAGCGGACGTTGCACGTTTACATGTCACTGTTTGACTTTTCCAACCGCAGCATCGTGGCTTCCCTCAGGGATGTGTGCAACCGTTTAATCCTCAGGGGCGAGACGCAACAGGTGGACCGTATCTTGGCGGCCTTTGCCACCAGGTGGTGTGATTGCAACCCTGATCATGGCTTCAAGGCCATTGGTAAGTCTAGACAAATGTACCCCCGAAGACCTGGCTCCCAGCTAACAACTTGCCTCCTTGTTATAGATGTTGTGCACACCATCTGCTACTCGATCATGCTGCTTAATACTGACCTGCATATGGCCGACATCGAATCGAAAATGACCCGAAGTCAGTTCGTCAAGAATACTATGGGTACCATTAGACAGTCGCTGGCCGATGCAGCCCCGGATGCTTTTGGCAGGCAGAGCATTCTGCCCGGCAAGAACTCAGCGCTGTCGCCCGAAGACAGCCGGACCTCGGTAGACCAGGAAAAGCCTAATTTTAGGAACTCGTTCCTGGGTTCTATTTCAGTAACGGGCCGGGAGGCTTGCAACGAGGCAGACGAATGCGGTCCACTTGTCAAGGCTCCATTCGAGGGACCGCTCCGTGCTTGGGAGGCTCAAGTCGAGATTGTGCTCAAAGACACTTACCAGTCCATCCGTGATCAGAGACTGCCACTGTTCGGCGCCGGCCCACAGCTGAACTCGCAGAGCAGCCTCTCTGTAATCGGGATGCTGAAGCGTTCTCCCTCAGTGCTGAGCAAGGCGCCATCCGAAGGGCACATGTCCACCAGGGGTCGTATCAACGAGACTTCGCGTCCTCCTGCGACTACTTCCAGATGGACATCCAAGAGCCGATCGCGGGCGAGAGCCCAACTGGGCGCCACTGGATTCTCGTCCAGCCGCACCAGTTTCGAAGACAGCAATTCGCTCTGGAGTCCATCGGTGTCATCGGCAACGAGAAGCCGCTACTCGCTGGGACGGACGCAGACGTCGATGTCGATAGAGTCGGTCGGCTCCAGCTACGCCGGGTCCAAGTTCCAACAGTCAATCGGCTTTGCCAATGCGCTGAGTCAAGCCATCATCCGCGAGGATGTCATTGGAGGTGCAGGAGCTGCGAGCCTGCTTAGCATGGATAACAACGGGGATGAGGCGGGAAGCAACGTTGGTGACGGTGAACGACCACTATTGGAGGACGAGTCGCTGGAACTTGCAGGACCTCCGTGGGTGAAGGAGGGACGGGTTATCCACAAGCATCATCTCGACGGGATCGACAAGAAGGCAAAAGAACGCAACTGGTCTGAAGTCTTTGCTGTCGTTCAAAAGGGCAACCTGAGCTTGTTCTCGTTCACACCCAACAAGTCGATGGGCAAAAAGAGCCGCGGCCGCAGCCATCGGCACGATCTTGCAACCATGGGCGTCGGCGGCGGTGGACTCAAAAGCCCACCTGTTGTGGTCGGTGGCGGAAACTGGCAGGACAACGCGACGAACCTGGGCACCTTCAGCCTCAAGCAGACTCTCGCTTCGGCGCTGCCGCCACCGGGTTACTCGAGCTCGCGGCCGCACGTTTGGGCACTCAGCCTGCCCACGGGAGCAGTGCACTTGTTTCAGGTCGGCACGCCCGAGATCAGCAAGGAGTTTGTCACCACGGTCAACTACTGGGCTGCGCGTCTCAGCACCCATCCTCTGGTTGGAGGCATCTCCAATATCGAGTACGGCTGGAGCGATGCCATCATCAACAACCCGCTCGTGACGGCAATCACGGAAGCCACCGGCGGGGCAGCCAGCATCGTCCGGCCGGGAAGCGCAGCGGCGACAACACACGGTCACGGCCACCAGTCGCGCGGCTCGGTGCACTCGCGCACCGGCAGCTTCCGCTCGGGCTCAGTCGACTTTGGTGGGCGCTCTAGGTCGGCCTCGGTACAGTCGATGGGCGTGCTCGACCGCTCGGACGCCATGTCGGAGCGCGGCAGCGTCAGGGTGCCGTACGCCGCCATGCACTCGGGCCGCGGAAAGCTCCCCGGCGACAAGATCCACATTGCCGACTGGCGGCCGCCGGCACAGTCCCTGCGGGCGTCGTCGCAGTCGGAGGAGGGCCAGCTCGCCACCCTCACGGCGTACGTGGCCTCGATCGAGGAAGAGCTGCGCCAGCACAACGCGCTGCGCAGCCCCATGCTCCTGGCCTTTAGCCCCCGCAGCAGCAACGCCTCCAAGGCCATGGGCAACTGGCAGCGCAAGAGCGAGTATCTCCTCCGTGAGAGCGTCAAGTACAGGACCTACGTCGATGCTCTGCACGAAGCTGCCCAGAGGAAGGAGGAGGTCTACGGCCAGAGGAAGGACGAGTAAGGCCGTTCCGGCAGGGATATTGGGGCTATTTGCTGTTTACCCCGGTGCCCCTTTGTATATTGTATATTTTAATGGTGTGGGTGCAGGTGGTTATTTTTTCTACGGCGGCCGGACCCCAACCAGTGTATATTCTTTTGTGTTTTTGTTGTTCTCTCTTAACCCTTGCTACGGGTTAATCTCCTTTTTTTATTCTTTTTTCGTTTTGCTCTGTCAAAGTGCATACGGGTTCTGGCATTAATCATCCATGGGACGGGTTAGAAAGGGAGTAATGAGAAAGTGGAAATAGTTTTTTGACTTGCTATTTAGCTTCCATTATTTTGGATGACAAGAATGAAGAATGAACGGGTAATTCAGATCCTTCTGTGACCTATTGGCTGCTCGCGTTACTTTTAAACCAGACTTGATGCTCGGTTTCTTGAGTTGAGTATAGGTACGAATTGACACCGAAACCCAGAATTTGGGCAGTTTGCGTCTCCAAGTCATGAGCGTTTATATTCCCCCGGTTTAATTCAACTCCGACTTATGTCTGCCACATGACCCCCTCTGCTAGTTCGCAGCTATTTGTGATTCGCTTCCAGATAACCGAGCCGCTCCTCGAGTATCGACGCCGCGTCATGGGCGCTTCGGACGTAGGCATGCAGCCAGCGTTTTCGAAGGGCTCGTTCATCGAAATATGTAGTCAAAATTGGAAAAGGTACCTGTATTCATTCATCTATACATTTCATTTCAGGTGTGTTTGTATCGTACTAAAAGCATGAAAAAGAAAGCTCGAAGAAAACCGACAAAGAGCATCCTGAAAAGACGGATGGTGAGTCGAGCCTTTTTTTTTTTTTTTTTTTTTTTTTTCAAAAAAAAAAGAAGGATGCTTGATGCTTCTAGATGTTTCTTAGACAATGTAAATTGTCCACGCCGCCAATATCGCATTGAAGATCGGGGCAAGAACCGCCCACGGGGACCCCGAGAGGCATTCTGATGATTCTGGACAGCAAAAGGAGAAAAAGTCTCGTAATAGCAGCATTGAAAGAGAACGACGGATAATTTGGAATACTAGGCTGCTACAACCAAAATGTCGTATGGGGCAAGAAAAAAGACACTGTCCACATATTCCCCCGAAAGGTCAACCGCATGCTTCATTATGGAGAGGTAAAAGTGCAACGAAAACAGGAACCTATTTGCCGGCTTGAAGAAAGGGTAGGCAGCCCGAGAAAAGGTTTAAATCACGGTTAGTTTATAGACATGACCGCGTAGGCGCAGGATCCTACAAATATGTGAAAGAAAAGCGGACGGAATATAAAATAAAAGAAGGAACAGAAAGCTACAAAAGCCCAACAAAAGCTACCAAAAACTTTGGTTTTATGCGAATTTTACATCATGAGGCCAAGAAATCTTTGCGTGAAAAGTCAAGGGAGAAAAACACCATTTATACAGGCAAAAAAGGAATAAGGGATATCACCAATACTTTGAATCCGACCAAACCTTCCAAGACAAAAAAACGAGGGCGAAGGCAAAAGATCGCTCTCCCAGTCCTTTATATTGAGAGTTGAGAAGCTACGAAAAAAAACACCAGACGGTTTTACGTTCGTCCACCGGGGCTCGAACCTGAGCGTCCTCGGATTCAAGCACTCGGGCCAAGGGGGCCTTATGCCCCCTTGGCCGTCCTGACGCCTGGGCCGCGGTGCCTGTTGCGCCCTTGACAACTCCTGCAGCCCGGAAGCTTATGAAGGCATGTGGTTGCTGAGGGAGAGTAGAATGGTAGGTGAGTTTGGGCTGGTCTGACTGCCACCGATCGATATTGAAGCTCGGGGATGAGTAAATGTGCTGATAAGGCCAGCAGTAGGGCCCTCGCTTGAGGCATATGACCCGATCCCTTGCGAGATGGTGATATCTCCAGCTTTTCCTTCTGCCTTGTCCAAGACTTTATGCCCTGTTACTATCCAGATCGACTTCCCACATATCGCGCCTGAAATAAAAGAGAACCAGTGATATACATAGTCACAGCTCGTTCCGGGTTACGAGAATTTGCCCTTGATGGCCCCGAGCACCAAGTTCTTCTTCTGCTTGCTGACATACTTGTTGACGTCGTCAGCCCAACCCTGGCTCTTGGCTTGCAGATTGTCCATACTGTCGTTCACGATATTGAGTTTTTCTGTCCTTTCGTTAAGCTGGCGTGTAAGGTACTCGCCCCATCCCTCCTGCGCAGCCCCGGCTCGCATAGCGGCGGACGAACTAGAGGCGCCACCTCCCCTAGCGAGCCTCTGTTCCTCTGCGGCGGCAGCAATCATTCGTTTGCTAGGTGGTCGGTCGGGGCCGCCGATGAGCTCGTCGAGATCTGTGGGCGATACATGTTGCGTTCCGCTGATCCACTGCAGGTTGCTGATTGTCGGTCGTGGCGGCACTTTCATGGCCGGGTTTATCAAGGTATCGTCGCTGTTGCTGGACCCGGTGCCAGTGCCCCACACTGGGACCGCCACAAGCTCTGAAGGTCCGGCCCAGCAAAATATGTCACCTGTGGGCGTAACCAAAGATCCTCCGCTGCGGCTAGGATCCATCGTCCCGCTTAGTGAAGCTTTGCTGATCTCCTTGAGGGCAGGGATCGAAAAGGCCCTTGCGGTACAGTCGCCAAAAACACCAACGATGGCATGGCCGTGGAGCTCAAACTCGGTGACAGCCGCAGCGTCGCAGAAAACATTGTCGAATGACTTGGACGCACCCTTGGCCGTTGCAGGTTTGAAGAGACGGATTTCGGTTTGTGTTGCTAATCAAAATGTTAGCTGCAAACACAATTCCACATACATATATAGTACCAAGAAGCCGACTTACCGACGACGAGGGTGCCATTAACCTGTTTCCCCTCTCGCAGACCAGCAACTACCTCTCCTGTCGCCGCAGCAGGCGCCCCCGTTCCTGTCATAATCGGGCTGATGCTAATAATCTTGTCTCCAAAATTTACGACACCCGCAAGTTTCGCAGTGTATCCGCCGCCCGAAGGTATCAACTTGAAAGTTGCTACTTTACCTTGATTGGTGCCGACAAAACAGGCGATGCTCGAGTAGCCATCGTCCTCGAGTGTCATGACGCCAAATTCTATAACCACAGGCCAGTCTTTTCCTCCAGATGACCCACTGGAGGAGTGACCCCTGAGGAATGACGACCTCTTTTCTTGCTTTGCAAACTCTGCCATCGATGCCTGCATAACAATTGCAGGCCCACGTAGGTCAATGATACTGAAGAAGCCATTCTCAGACCCCACAGCTACAAACCCAACGTTGGACACTTGCAGTGCCGTAATTGGGCCTTGCATCATCTCGTACAGAATCAGCGGCTGCAAACCCTCACGTAGTGACGGCTCCGACCTGGTACTGATGTCGGTGAGCCCCCCAGGGTTGGGCTTGATATCGGACTCGAAATCATGCTGAAAATGCTTATTAGTGCCCCAGCGGTAGATTACTACCTCCCCTGTCTTGGTTCCTGCAGCAAACTCGCCCGTCTGGGAGGCCATAGACATAGCTGTGACGTTGACGTCTTCATAACGACCGGTGGATCTGGCTACATCGATCTGTAGCATTGCTGCATTCTCAATGTCGTCTCCATGACCAACATCCCATAACCGTACGGTACCATCGGCATGCGCGACCTGTATGATGTTTCTGCTGTCGTATCGTTTTCGTAGTTTCCTGGCGAGTGCACCTCCCTTCAAAAGCGGCTCGCCTCGGTTCCTCACCTCAATCATCCCAAGCCATCTTTCTCTGCTGACCGTTGTAACGGCAACTTTCATCACAAATGGATGAACAAATGATAATGAGGGGTGAAGTTGGTTAGTTGGGCTGATGGGATACCCCGATGGAAAGCTCATGGTGATCATCTCTCCCGAGTTCAGCAGCGCAATCACGGCTATGGGGTCTTGAGCGCCGGCAAAGTGGGGGGAAGAGCGCGGAAGGAGGTAGAATTCACTGATGTCTGCACCAGGTGGAGCTCGTAGAAGATGCTGTCGCTTGCCTTTGAAGTGGTTCGATAGTACCTGCCAGGAAGAAGTGGCATATATCGGAGTCGGGCCGAGCTCCAGGAAAGTGAGCCCCTTTTCTGTGGACCCCACAGGAAGTCCACCAGCTATCAGCAGGCCAGTATCGTCCGGGTCATTCTTGCAGCACCATGCAATGTGTGTGAACGGTTCCAGAAGGACTGGTCGTGGAGGTTCGGCCACTGGCTGATCGACATTGGTCTCGGATAGTGACCTAGCGGCAATCATGCGGCCATCCTTTGGATCCCAAAAGACAAGGCTGCCGTCGTCATGGGCGGTCAAGACAAAGGTTCCAGTGGGATGCCAGACAGCCTGTATGACGCGAGGAGTCCGTACCGTGTCAATCTTGTCACCGGTTCCTCCGGGAGCGCCTGGCTGCAGGACGTATTCGAAGAATCTGATGGGTTGGTTCTGCTTGAAAGAGTAGATTGCGGCACCGCTGTTGTACGCAATAAGGAGCTGGCCAATATCTCGTGGGTGCAGCTGCATCGACACCATGTTGGGAGCTCTGACGCGCGGGTCTCTTTGCTTCCAAAAATTCGGAAGCCGAAAGTTTGAGAGACGCGAGCGGTCCAGATCAAAAGCAAACACGTCGCCCGAGGTTGTGCCCATTAGTACCCAATCAAGCATGGGATCTGTCACCATGCACGCGACAGCGCCTGCATTTCCGTAGCCGCCGAGTCGTTGTGCGGTATCGAGGTCCCATATTGAGAGCTCGCTCTTCGAGTCTAGGCTCACGAGCCTGTCCGCGACAAAGTGCAAGAAGCGAATTGAGGCTTTCTTGTTCGGCTGTATGCACTTTTGGACGCGTGACTGACCAAAGATGTATATCTTACCATTGCCAAATTTGGATTCATTTGTGCCCACGGCAATGAGCGACTGCACAGGGTCGTAGGCGATGCAGCTGTGGAAAGTTTGCGTGTGTGCATCTTGTCAGTGAACGGAACGTAAAAGCTAGGTACCAAGCAGAGGCGAGACAGGTATTTCCGAGGGATCATGTGCGAACCTTATCTGCGAGTTGATTCCATATCGTGCCTGTTCGGTGGGTGAGAAGTGTTGGGGCTCGATTTTGACAGACAAGTCAACATTCATGCCCGCCTGTCGACTCCTGAGAAAACTCGCCATGGCGCTTTTGACTAACTGCACGACTATGTATTGAGCGAGTGTAGAAATGAGCTGCTACCGACTCGGAAATAGCCCATTGACCATGAATTTCGCGCTTCAAAAGGTAATCCAAGGTTGGTAGAGCAGTTTTAGTCAAGGAGCTGAATGGTAGGGCTGATGAATACCGGCGAGCTTCCAATGGTGGGGAGCAGCACACGTCACCTCCCCCCACTTGCTTCCTCCGTCCCACCGTTGCAGTTGCGAAGCCACGGCAGGCAGGGGTCAGCAACCTATTTTCGACGACTGTGATCCTTGCCCCCTCCTACATCTAGGAGTGCCTACCTGGTTGCCTACCTGGTTGCCAAGCTTGACTTTGCGCTACACCTCAAGCTTTCGCTATCTGAAAGTGAACCACATCAGACTGTTCCAGCGCACTGGATGCTCAACGATCGTAACACTGCTGTATGCAGTCACTGGATGCCCTTGATCGACGGGTAGATTAGCGTAGGCGGACTGGAACTTACGTTTGTCTGGCTGACCAAAGAGAGATCATTGCAAAAAGACACGCCAGGTTCAACAGAGATAATGTGACGTTATGAACAGTAAATGTCCCCGTAAAAGACCGCCTGGCTGACGACGCAGCTTTGACCCGCACTAGTTCGGTCCAGGTCTGGGAGATTCATCTTGCGCATTGTCCAGCGTCTGATCCCAAGTATTGAGCAGGTGATACCTGTCGTGTGAATGAGATGAAAAAGGTGTATATTCGCTTCTTGTTCTGGTATCATCAAGCGTCCCGATATTTTAAAGAGCCATGACTGTGTTAAATAACCACAGTGGCAACAGCACAGCTGAAAAGAAAGCAATGAAGGAGAAACTGCTCCGCAGCAGAAGAACCAAAGCCGTAAATGCTCCAAACGCGCCCGTATCAGTAACCCAAAATTTGACTCAAAAAATAACACAGGTGGTAAATATCGCCCCAAAGTTGCCAAACAGCAAAGAGCTCATCCCCGGCTTCCAATGCCGGTCCAGAGGCCCTTGGACGTTTCCACAACCTTGTTCGCATCTACCCCCGGCCTGAGTGAAGCCGGGTGAGATACCGGTGGTGCCTCATCCATGGCAACGTCCCCGCTGCCGTCCCCGTCTGGCCTGGTGCTCCCGTATCCGGAGTCTTTGTGCGTCACAGCACCTACGGCACCCGCCTCACCCGCTGACGTCGGGATATCAGTAGCGGCAGTAACAGCAGCCCCCGCCTTGTTGGGCTCGCGCGACTTAACCCCGGCCATTAACCGCTGTCCATTGAGACCCTGGCCTTCGCGGAGTTTGTTGATGGCCCGCACCGTATCGATAGCGGCGTGCAGCGTTCTGCGCGCGTTGAAATTCTTCTTGACAGTCGGTAGTAGGTTGGCGCCCTTATCTGCCAGATATCCGGCCACGAACGGGTGTTGGAGCGCCTCATGCGCCGACATGCGTTTGGTGGGATCAATGGTCAGGCAGCGCCTAATGAAGTCCTTGGCCGAGTCAGAGACGCCGCGCCAGAACTCGATCGGAGTGAAGCTGTAGTCGGCGTTGAGGATTGCCTGCATCTCCTCCAAATCGCTGTCGCGATCGAATGGGGTATAGCCGCAGAGGAGGAAGTATGTAATGACGCCGAGGGCCCAGATGTCTACGGGTTTACCGTGTCCTGTCTTTTTAAAGATCTCAGGTGCCATGTAGCCGGGAGTGCCGCACGTTGTCGTCAGCACGTGGAACTGCTCCTCGTCCATGATACGCGAGAGACCAAAATCGGCGATTAGAAGGTCTGCGTTGTCCTCGGGCGTCCGGAACAGCAGGTTTTCCGGCTTGAGATCGCGGTGGACGATGCCGTGGTCATGCAGATATGCGACGGCAGAAAGTGTCGCGCGTATCAGGTCCACCGCGTCTGATTCATAATAGGAACCTTTTCGGCAGATCCTGTCGAAAAGCTCGCCGCCGAGAGCAAGGTCCGTCACGAGGTAGAGATTGTTCATGGTCTCGAAATAATCCACTAGCGTGAGGATGTTTTGGTGGCCCATGGACACCTTCTTGAGAACAGCGATTTCATTGCGAACCTGGGGGGCGTAGTAGAGAGTCAGATCAAGCGGGTGAAGCATTGCGCACCAGTTGGAACATAATTGATGACCAGAGCAAGCAGGACAATAGGTGCACGGATTCAACATACCATGTGCTCACGTCCTGCCATCAATCGTTTGTTAATGACTTTGGCTGCATAGTATCGCCCCGTGTCTATATGCACACACTCTTTCACAACTGAGTATGAACCTGCGCCCAGCGTTTTTCCAACTTTGTATCTACAAGGTTGTATTTGACCTTGGGTCGTCTGAGGGGTGGCCATGGCTCTTGAAATGTCGGTATATAGAGATAGGTACTGGCGTGGAGCCGCGGGAGAGGTAGTGATGTGATTGAAAAGTCGCGTGCGGTGGTAAACAATATATACTATATCAACACAGGCAGCGTGCAGCGATGGAGCAACTACAGTGCAGAACTTGTTTTCTTCGCAGAGTCCAAAAGTTCTAAAGATGGCGCCGTAAGCAGAGTGAACTCGAATGGCAGCTTTGCTGCTCGGAACGTCGTCTTTCGGATTTGTGAAGAGGGGTCGGTTTGTCTGCCCGAGTTAGCGGCAATTGTAAGACTGAGCTACCCAGTTCTTTGGGCGAGGTAGCACCAATGCAGACGGGTGCGGTGTGTTGAGCAGCAGCTAAAGATCGCGAGTCTCGATTTCGGCCTCGAATGGCTGGAAAGTGCCGGTGGCTTGTTCAAGTATAACCGACGTGCTTATCTGGAGGTGGTCTAGAAGCAGACTCTGTCTAGATTCGTAGGCCAAGAGTGTGCTTTTGTAAGGCAAGGCAAGGTAGATTGTATTTCTATTCCTGCAGCAGCGGAAGCCAATTTGCCTTACTCCCCTCCAAGGGGAAGAAGGGATGGAGAGGGGCAGATCAGCCCAAGCGGTAGCGCCCAAGCCCAGAGTCTGGGGTGGACCATGTCTCAGCTTACGGTGTGGAGCAAGAGGATGAATTGGCACCAATCAAGACCCCCGAAGATGGTGATCTAATTCCTGATACCTTACCCCAGCCGTTTATTAATCAGGGTTGACGTTAAATTCTCGCACGCTCGTGGCCCCCAAATCGCCAAAGGTTTACTTAGTGCTACTTTTGTAGAAGTAGAGTTTGAGGAAGCGCCCAGGGCTGAGCCGCTTTGCAAGATTCAAGAAGAATTGGCGCGTCTGTATATCGATGTCTATTCTAAGCGCGTGTATCTTTGGCACTTGACTGTTCTCCAGATGAGCCAGGCAAGCCAGGGTATTATTATCCATTATTGGTACCTAAGCCCTGAGGCCGGCGGATTGATTAATTGTGGGAGCATTGACGTAGGTTGATTTTCAACGGTCCACCAACTCTGTCGTAGCTGGCTGGTAAGGCATCTTTTTTTTTCTTCTTCTTTTTTTGTGTTTTGTCGCGAGATTCAAATCAGCAGCAAAGGTAAAGCTGCTTTTAATTAAGTGTAGGAGAAAACAGGAAGTGGAGTGGCCTGTCAATCTGCAGGTCCACCACGTCTGAGATTCTTTTTGGCAGAGTGGTGCTTTTTGGACGCAAGTCTGGCTTTGTTGTAAGATTTTTCCCTGCATTCAGATGACGCAGTCAGCATTGTCATACTTGAAGTTGCTGAGTTTCAACTGGAGCAACACTATGCCCAATCTGGCTTTCGATACCGATCTCATGAATGATAGAATTAAATCGCAGTCGGCCCTGTAAACAAATTGAAAACATGCTTGCTTATATTTATATGTAAGGATTACTCACAGTGCTTTATATTTGTCAGTGGTTGCTTGCGTGGTTTCGCCCGGAACCGTGGCTGTATATATGTTCTGGATCTCTTCAAAAAGCTTGTTGCGGTTTTCTTGAGTATTCACATCGCGACTGCGTGACGTTTGAGCTTGCATTGATATTGAGTTCGTCCCCTTCACATAGTACTTTGACTGTTTAAGTCTGCTGTGTAAAACTTTAGGTAAACACGGAAGGAGCACGTCGAGTGACCATGTGGTTGTAGCTTTACTCTCAGTTCTTACGCGATTTTTGTTTCTCGTCAGTACCTGGAGTTGCGAGGCGGGAGATGAAATGCAGCTCGGGTCTCGCTAAACGCACTTATTCACATGTTGACCTCCAGGTCCACTAGACCTAGAATAGGATGTTTGTCCGGGTGGCAGAATATTAACAGTTGCTGACTTTTTCCAATCTCGAGCTTCATTTAAAGCGATGGGATCCAGTTCAACGCTATCAGCTCCTCGTCTAAATGGTCTTTTTAAAACCAATGGGCGTGTCGGGCGTGTCAGTTTGAGAACTGTACGTGTCAAAGCTTGTGGTCTGAACATGATGGTAATGACAAAAATTGACAGAAAATTGTGACAGTTATGACACAGCAACAGATTTAAAAGTCGCAGCTAGAGCAACGGAATGTTATGAGTTTGAATTGGACGGCAGCAGAGTAAGTTCATTTGTTCTCTTGATACTTTGACTGTCCTGTCCCTAGCATGGTTAGCCATAAAACCCCGAGACCTTCTGCCAGCTAAGACCAGGTTGCTGCGATGATTCACGTGACTTAAAATTCTTTCGAGATGACATAAGCCAGATTCTGCCGATCGAGCGAATCGAGTGGCTGGGTGGGTCCGCGGTAGTGACAGGCGGATCAGCTTTTTCTTTTTCTTGTCAAAATCCCCAATCGGTCGTTGCACATCTGGCTCGTAGATCCCACCATCAACTCTCCCCCCCAACCGCATACTGAACGACCAGAAACAACCCTGCTTGGATCGCAATTCGAACTGGGGGTATTTTTTTTTCATTTGCGGGACGATTCAACCTCCTCCTCCTTCTTGTATTTTTGATCTTGCATCCTTCAGTGCGCCAGCCCGATCAGAGGTTACTGCATGCCCTGGTCACATTGAACCAACGATAAATCGTTCCAGTTACGGCGATCATCACTTATCCATCTATCATCAGCTGTGGCGGACAACCTTTGCCAACATAGACATACGACCAGTCTTTAGAGAGCCTCATCTCTTCAGAAGTCCTTGCCGTATTCCGCAGCACTAGATTTGATCCTCCATCTGACGGCTTTTGTCCTGTCGCATGCATCCATCCATCTCTCACTTGGCAGTCAAGCCCCTCATCTGACCTGTCATCCTCACTTCCCTTACAATCGACTTTAGGCCACACTCGGCCAACCCACACATCTTCCAAACTTAATCCTTTGGTACAGATACTGGGGTTGGCTTTTGGTGCTTCCGTATCTCGGTAGTCGCACTTTGGCGTCTTTCCCTTAACCGAGGGTCCTTTGTTACGCTGCATTCTAGGGCAGCAATAAGCCAGGTCCACTCCCACGGCTCTTGCCATTTTAGTGATTATTGCTCGCCTGCCGCTCAGTTGTTTCTGCGAGCAAGCACTGCCCGGGCAACAATCGATCATCCTCTCTGCCTTGCGGCTGACTGAGACAAGACCCCCTCAAGTCTTCCGCTCCTCTTTGCCACCACTACAGCCGGCCACCTTCTATTGTTGAGTGAATCTCTGACCCAGTATCCAAGCTGGATCCGCGATGAGTGCACCTGATCCTGATCCCTCAATCGATACTATTGTCGTCGGTGGCGATTCGTATACACATTCGGAGGATGAGAGCATGGTTGAGGACGACGGCCTCAACGACATCTACGGCGACGATGGAGATCATCAGGCTCAACATGGTGAGCAAGCTGCCGTCGATACTGTCTCTGGAGACAAGCTGAATCAAGATCCTTTTGACGGCGACGATGACTACGCCAAATCTTTCGACTCACCCAATGCAGACCCTGATGCAAACTCGGAGGACCAAGACGAGGCCGTTGTATCAGAGCACCAGGAATCGAATAACGATACTTCAACAGACGCGTCAGCGTCAAATCCTGCCCCAGCAGAGTCCACTGCCGTTAATCATGTTGATGAGCTCGAGAAAAAGACCGCTTCCGCAAATTCTGATGAATACGGAAATCTGACAGCGCCAAGCACAGCAGCTACGGCATCTGTTGAGTCGTTTGCAGCACCACCAGTCCAGACTGCGCCGGAATCTGTAGCGGAATCGGACGCCACAGCCAAGCCGGTAGTATCAACCTCCGAGCAGCTGCAAGGACCGCAGCAGGAGGATCAGGGAGAGCAACCACGACCAGATTTGACCCAAGTCGTTGCAACACAATCGGATACTGACGTATCTGGCGGTGAAACTTTGTCCGCGACGGTTCCCAAGAATGCTCACTATAGCCATGATGACGCCTCAAATGATGCCAATCTTGCTTTTGATATCCAAGAGCTGGTAAAAGATATCAAGGCTGCTTCCTCGCCATCGCCTTTAGCCTCCTCCGGCTCGTCTTCCGAATCTGATTCATCTGGAGAGATGCAGATTGATGCGGAATCCCCTCCACCGCCAGAATTTAGTACTTCATTGGAGACATCCGTTCCTGTATCGCACGCCAATGTCCCGGTAGAAACCGCATCGGTGACCGGCCCAGAGTCGGCAACGCTGACGGAACTTGCTTCCATCCCACTTATGCCAAATGCCTCCCTTACTGCTCCTGTACAGGCTCGCGCCCAATCCACAAAAAAGGCAAACGGCGGCAAAAAGGGGAAAAAGGAATCCCAAGTGCCGTCGAATGCACCCTCCGCTCCTGCCAACGCACGCGCTCCCCCGTCCGGTCCCAAAGGCCAAGGCCAAAACAATAACCGCCAGGGCAGCAACCAACGCCCAGTGACACAGACGTATGAAGGCTTTGTGAATGATGAACGTCGATATACTGCGGAAGCTAAATGGGAAAAGTTTCCAGAGGGGTCCCGCATATTCGTCGGTAAGATAATCAATGTGCGGCTTAAAGATGAGTTACTGTGAGGTAAACTAACAAACATCGGCATACAGGTAATTTGTCACAAGACAGGGCCACCAAAAAAGAGGTTTTTAATATATTCCATCCATATGGCCGCCTGGCACAAATATCACTCAAGTCCGCATATGGATTTGTACAATACCACGCAGCTTCCGAGGCTGCCGAGGCCATTAAACATCTCCAAGGAGTTGATGTTCGCGGCCGTAAACTAAGTGAGCAGATATGCCTCAAGCATGAAGTCATATGCTTTGCCCGACCAAGCTAACTTACCGCCTCTCAGACCTCGAAGTTTCAAAAACACAAAAAAGAAACGGCAAGGAACGCGAGCGTTCTCCGGACCGCACAGACAGAAACAAGAAGCGCAAGAGTGATTCATTTGACGGAGGCCGCGAAATGGGGCGCAATACGGATGGCTACCGGCCTAGTTACGATCAGCCTCGCAGAGGTGACAGACACGGTGAAGACTTGCGTGGTCGATATGGGGACCGAGGCAGGTCAAGATCGCGATCTCCCAGACCGTACTCTAGGAACGGAGACCATCGTCAACGCAGCCCGCTGCGAGGATCCTATAGTAGTCAACGCGGGCATGGTTCCGATTCGAGCCGCGACCCGCATCCTCACGCCATCGCTCCCGATTCACAGATCTTACTACTCGAAGACGTCAACCGAGACTTTGTGCAATATGTTGAGAAGGCATTCACAGGCGTGGGTCTCACGACCGATGTCATGTTTGTCGACGTAAGGGCAATGGATAGTGTTCAACAGCGTTTGATCATGCAAGGTGCTCACGCATCTGTCCAACTCGACATGCGAGCCCAAAATATCGGAAAGGTGACAATGCGGGTCTTCAAGCGCACTCCAGGCGTTTCCCACGTCAGCTACGACGAGTATCGCGATCTCGACGTCAACATCGCTGCTAGCCTGGTCTTGCAGACCAAAAATATGAGCCGTCCGCAGCAGCAAGCTCCTCCTCCTGCCTATCCACCCCACGCCGCATCGGGATATCCGCATGCGTACCCGGCGCCGGCGTATGGCGCGCCTGCACATACTATGCCTGCGCAGCAGCCTTTGATGCCAGGAGCTTTGGGGCAAGTGGACCCTGCAGTTTTGCAACGGGTCCTCATGCAACTCAATGGAAGCCAGCCTCAAGCCCATGGTTCCCCGACGGCTTATGGGGCGTTGCCGCATGTATCGGTCATGGCGCCTGCCCCAGCCGCACCTGCCCCTGGTCCTGCATCGCAAATCGATATCAACGCCATCTTGAACAACTTGAGGAGTGCAAGCGCAAATGGCGTTCCTGCTCCAGGGCCTGGGCTTGCAGCCTACGGGACTGCTGCGCCCTATCCTGGTGGCCCCAATCCCATGTCTCCCGTCAACGGTGGTCCTGGAACGGCACCCCATGCCGGAGCCACGAATGCGAATCAGCATGTCCAAAACATTATGGCCCAGCTCTCTCGTTTCAGACAATGAATAGCTCAGCGCCTCTAATACAGTCCAAAGTGATGATGCACCTCGACTTTGCCCTGCCTGGGTTGCGCGACTGTAGTAGCGTAGTTTTGATAATGAGTTGCCGTCACGTGGATACGAAAATCTTGTCTATTCGATGTACATAACTTATGATTTCCCTGCGGGGATGGCTTATCTGACCATCTCAGCGAAGGTTCAAGTAGTAGTTAATAAACACTCGAGCTGCTTACATGTGCTAGAAACGGCAGTTTGTATGGGACTCAATGTGCCTGAGAAAAGTGACGTGCTAGGCTAAGACGATTTCTTCTGTCGCTATCAGCTCTGGAAGGAGAGAAAGGAAACAGAGCTTGAGATGAAATCTACAGAATTCTATGCATTTTATAGATCTATATGGTATACATTTACTAGTACATATCACTAGCAGCCAGCGTCTTTTAAAACGACCGTGGCCAGTCCTGAGGCCTCGTCACCAGCAAATGCCGCATTCTGCTGAAGGTAGTCTCCCTATCGCAGCCGGCAAGCAGGTCCAGCCACCTCGTCAGCAGTCGTTCAAGCTCGCCGTCATCGACGCCAAGCACGTCCATGCCCCGGTCCTTGCAGGCCAGGCGCACCTCGTCAGGCACCAGGGCGGCCGTGGCGCCATTGGCGCGCAGGACGGCGTCGTCGTCGGCCAGGAAGGCGAGGCGCATATTGACGCGGCGCTGTAGGATGGGCGACGGCAGCATCGCCGTGGAGACGGGCCCGCCCAGCAGGCTCAGGCTGCGGCCTATGTGGCGGTACACGACTGCCGTGTCCAGCGGGCTCTTCTCGTTACCGTCCTGCTGCTGCTTCAGCTCGGCAAAGCTGGCGGAGCGACCCGCCTCGGCTAGCCGGTCCAGCTTGTCGACCTGGCGCGGGATGCGGCAGGGCAGCGGCACGACGCGCGGAAGCAGCATGACGACCAGCGGGGTGAACTCGCCGCAGACCAGGAGGATGAGGGCGAACACGGGCAGGCGGGACAGGTCGTGGCGCAGGCGCTCGCGGAGGATGACGGCGGCGCGGGACCCGGGCGGGGGTGGGATCGGGTCGGAAGAGGAGGGATCGCTGGCGGCGAACTCGGTGGCGGCCGGGCCAACCTCGCGGACCTGCTGGGCATGTTTCTCGACGGCCGAGGAGAGCTTGTAGTTCTTGCCAATGTGTGACATGCCCGTCTTGTAAAAGGTGAAATAGGCCTTGCCGGTGGCGATGAGGTGGCCGATCTTGGAGGTGTCGGCGCCGCGGGTGGGGAGGTTCAGAGGTGGTGGACGGGTCGTGGCGGGAGGGTTGACAATCAGGCTCCTTCTTGCTTGGATGGGATCCATCGAGTGGTCCGCGCTGGTGGTGACGGCCGAGGCGGCGGGGGCCGTGGAAGAGGCATTGCGGCGAGAGTTGAAGAGTGTAAGACTTGCCGTCGGCCTGCTGCTGTTGATGCACGACGACCAAGCATTCCCGATTGTGAGGCCTGCCAGAGGTGTGCGCGCGATGCGCAAGTTCGTTGGGCGCGTCATTGCATAGTACGGGTGGTGTCGCTTTTGGAGATTGTGAAGAAAAAAAAAATAAAAAAAAATAAAGGAGAAAGGAGAGGAGAAAGTTGGTTATTTGTTGACGAAAAGTGTTTGGCTTGCAGGTTGACAGCAAAGGGCTTTTGGTGGAGGCGATTTTTTTATTGAATGATGACACTATGATCTGTAGTTTTGGGCGCCCACTCAGGGACCGGACACGCTATACCCAAGGCGGCCAAGTTTGGGCTTGTAGGGCTAGGAACAGGGTTAGGTTACATTGCAGATTTCGTTCAACCAATATTGTCCCCCAATTCCCCGACACAAACACCGTCATTGCTTGCTTCTCCGCAGCCAACCCTCGATCGTCTCCATCTCCAACCCCCGGGAATCATTCCACGTCCCCTCTTTAGGCCAACTCACCCCAGAGCCTCCACCGAATACAACACGGTATTTGTAGAGCTTGTTGTCAGGGTCCTGCTTGAGCGTTTTCCTCAGATCGTCCCGGCCCACACACTCCCTCACCACCTCCTTCCCCGTCACCCTCCCCACCAAGTCGGCTAGGTCTGCATACGTCAGTGTATCACCCGCGATGTAGACTGGTGGCCCGGCGCCCTCACGACCACCACCACTCCACGCACCATCCTCCTCGGGATCAAGCACCAGTCTGGCTGTGACGCGCGCAATATCCTCCGCCGTCGTGGCCGTGATGCCGTCCTCCCAGCTCCCCAGCGCCGTGACCTTGACGCCCTCCCCTTGAGGCACGACAACCCCCCAGCTCTCCTCGAACAGGAAGCTGGTAAAGATGCCGCAACTGACAACGGTCCATCGCACAGCGTCCTGCGCCCTGAGCACGCTCCTCACTTCGCACGCCTCGGCGAACAGGCCGCCGCCCGCCAGGGGTCCCAGAACGTCGTAGTCGACACCAAACTGCCAGGGCACGAAGCGGGCCGCCCGTGCCGCCAGGGCCGCCCTACAGATCTTGAGCTGCGTGCCCGGCGGCGCCGTCATGCCGCTCGCGAGGATGACGGTCGTGTAGGGCGCCAGGATGCTGACCAGGTCCGCCTCTGCGGCGCCGACCAAGTCGCCCCCCACCAGGCTAATGTCTTTTGCCTTGTACGCCCGGACGCGCGCTTGCTTGGCTGCGTCGGTGCTGGTAATGGTTTCGGGGCGGATGAGGACAGAGATGCGGTGCAGCGACGGCGAGTAGAGCGGGGAGCTGGTGAGCGCGTCCAGCATGGCGTCGCCCAGCTCACCGGCGCCCAAGACGAGGATTTGGTCTTGGGTGGTTTGTGACATGCTGTTTATTTTGCACTGTGGGGCAATGTCTTGATGGTAGCAAGCCCCTAGGTAGGTATGCAGCTATGCTATGGTCTATTCGATAAAACAGGCTGGAGCTAAGGATGCAATGCTTGACACAAATAATAAACGCTCCCAAGGGCCTTGGTCCATATAGTCTGACAAACCAGCAAGACCCGGCTGACAAATCAGTAAACCAGCAAGATCGCCTCTCGCAACAATGCCTATCTTGTGCATATGCTATCCTGCTCTTTTCCATAGCAACCACATATCCATTGTTTGTTTTTTCTTTTTCTTTTTCTTTTTTTGTCTCTATAAGTTTCATGTCCAAAGAGAAACCATGAACGTTGTTGTTGCACGACTGACGTCATCTTACCACCCAAAGCCTTCGTTGTGCCACCAGACCGACCTGCCTCGCTGCACCCAAGCGCCCACATAGCCCCTCAGCTCCCTCGCCATCTCCTCGGGCCCGCACACCAACACGGCGACCCTCTCCTCGCTGCCGTGCTTGAAAATGTCGTCCACGATCTTGCGCAGGTCGGGTCGCCGTCGGTTGCTCATCGCAGAAAACCTGCCACCCCTCCCGTCCCTGTAGAGCGGATTCATCTCCACGGCGGTCCCTGACGCCGCCCTGTCGCTGGTGCTGTTACTGCTGCCGGACGGTGCCAGGCTTGATCCCCCGGCCGGAGTGGATCCAGGGTCGTCGGCGACGACGTCGCCAGTCATGAAAAGGTGTACCCTGTCGTCGGTCAAGATGTTGCCGCCGCTGCCCTCTTGCACAGCCCACGAGGCCTCGTCGGGACTGCGCACCGCCCAGATCAGCTCGACCTTGGCGTTCGGGTTCTCGTGCAACAGCGCACGGAAGAGGGGGATGAGAAAAGTCGCACCCACGCCGCCCGTCACCATGAGGACGCGGTCAAAGTCCGGGCCGGCCAGATTGGGGAAGTGCTGCGCCGCGCCGTAGGGGCCCTCGATACTCAGGGGGATTTTGTAGCCGGCGCTTCTGCTTGCGGCGTCCAGGTTCGGCGTAGTGGGCGTCGGCGGCAGACTTTGGCTTCCCTTGGCGAAGTGTGCTAGCGCCGCCGTCATTGGACCGCCTCTGTGCCGTGCGACAATGGTCAAATCGCCCGTGGCCTCGTCTACGTCGGCGACCGTAAAGGGGTTCAAGCAAAAATCGTAGATCCATGAGGAGGACGTTGGGCCGGCATCTGGCCGGGCGGCTGCCGGTATGGAAACGTAGACGTGGGAGCCGGGATGGTTGTTAAACTCGTCCGCTTGGCTCCGCTGCGGCAGAGGCGCCGAGACTTTGATGAGATTGGTTCCTGGGATGCGCTCGAATGCTGCCTTTGTAGTAATAGTCTTGAGTCTACGGACTACAATGTCCAGTATGATAAACGCCAATGCGGCCACCATGGACACGCGCGCTGGTTTTGCGTGGTAAAAGAGGAGCGGCGGTAGCGCGAAGGATACGAGCAGGTGCACAATGAAGAAGAGACGGTATGAAAAGTTTCGAACCAAATCTATAGCCGTCGCGGTCATGAGATTGATGCCGATCCACGAAACAACTCCGGCAAAGACGACGGGCGCAAATAGCCTGCGCACCAGGATTCCAACCTGGATAAAATAGTTGACGTAGCAGATAACGTGCAGCAGCAGTAAGATGTATACCACGCGGCCCTGAAGCCTATGCCATCGGTTGATCTGCTCGTGCGAGACTCGAAACGCCAGGGCAAACGGGTTGAGGAACTTGAGGGCCAAAAGATACTGAATGGGGAACTGGGCAGCGGCGACAACGCCGAACCTCTTAGTAAGGTGCAGGTAGTCGCCGTCCGTACCGAGCATGCAGAGCAGCAGCAGCCAGGCCGTCCACAGCCCACCAAAGACCCAGACATCGCGCTCGCCGCGGTACTTGCCCAGAAAAAAAACCTCATCGCCCAGCCACCATTTCACCGCGCCGAGTCGGATTTCGAGCGCCCCCGAGGGAGTCAGCCGGCGGGACTTGATCGACGGCGAGTTTGGGGCCGCCGGGAGGCTGGAGTAAGCGGCGCTGCGACCAAATGTGCTCGCGGAAACGTAGCGATAAGCCCGGCGGGCGAGCTGGAAGCCGACAAAGCCGAGAACAGGGATCAGGACCGACAGCTGCGAGTATGCGGCGTACCGATCCAAGGTCTCGCGCCTGAGTGCCCTGGCCTCCTCGTCCAGGTCTACAAACCTCCAAGGCCAGCCCATTCTGTGGTGATGCTATGGGGTAACAATAAGAGGTGTAAGAGCGGTTCAATGGTTGGCAAGTGGTGGGAGCTGCAGGAGAGATTCCTGCGGGGTTTGTAATCAAGACTACCTCGTAGGGGGTCTAGGCCTATAATGATTATCTAGGATGACACAAGTCGGTGTAGAATCATTTGTTTTCCAATGAACGGCTTGAACGTCTGTGGACCTGCCTCGAATTAAATGAACATCGACAGATTGGTACAGACTGTGGTTTCTTCCTTTTTGGCGCTGCATGCATACAATATAACGTACTACAAGTCGGTTTTTTTTTTTTTTTTTTTTTCTGTATACTGTAAATGCAGTCGCTATCTCCCATCTTGTCAGCTTGGCATGCACGTTTTTGTCAAGTTTCGGTCAGGGTCTGATCGTCGTCGCCCACTCTATCATAGTCGAAAGGACGACGTTACAGCTTGGCATCCACCAAACCCTGAAAGCCCCAGAGTCCACCACAAGATTTTAAAAATCTCTGCGCTTACTGGCTGCGTTGCTGGAGATAGTGGGGGTTTGATGCGCTGTTCGCTCCAATAGTTGCTTGTGTCCACTGTTAACTTGTTGTTTATATGCTACGAGCTACAGGTTATACCGCTCTTTAAACTTTTCGATCTTTGAACTCAAAGAGCAAGCAAACCCCACTCTTGAAATTGCATTGTCAGTTTTCTCATAGATATCATTGGGGCTGTGCGAGTAAGCGAAAGCACCGCATCCCAATCAGAGCTGTGCATTAGGCTGAGGTGTTAGGTCAACCATCCTCCAAAGGCACCAGGCGTTTATATTGTTAGGCGAAATCCTTGGCAATCCATCCTCCCTAAGAGGCCAACTAATTACATGGCCACTTATTTCCGTCGTCTTGACGCGCAGCTGAAACTAACATCGGGAAAAAGTGATTCCGCGCTGGATAGCCTGATGTTCGCAGCGAGGGCCAGTAACACCCAACAGTGGGGGCTTGAGGCTAAAGCATCATAAAAAGCCGTGGCACAAGGGCAAAATCTATGTGCTGCTTTCGCTGCCTGGAACTCGCTGAAAATGGGACAGGAGGGACTGTGGAGTAGATTGAGCATCTGCTTACTGCATGCTTGCTTGATCTTACTTACTTCAAAACCATAACAGGCATAGTATAGTACCTCAAGCTTTTACACGCAAGAATCCCAATCCCACTTTGCGTATTTGGACTCGATATGGTAATGCTTTGAACTACTCTGCCGAAATCCATCGCTAGGTAGACATATTATTTGGTTTGTCATCCCGAGGCCAGTAAGTCCACGGGTTTTTAGTAAACGAAATGCCCGTCAACAACAGTATAAACCCAGCCGTGGACTTGCTTGCGTTCATTCAAAGGTAACTAACGCGTACATCAGGCCGATGAAAAGACGGAGCCAAGAATAACCAACATATTTATTCCACAAGATCACAGTAACCAACATTCTTTAGTCGGTTGGATCGAACAAGCCAACATGAAGCTGCTTTTGGTATCTGGTTGGGCAACTCTAGCTCTTTTCTGCCAGACTGCGTTTGGGCGCCCCGTATCGGCCACGGAGTGCGCCTTAGCTCACAATCCACACTGCAACACACCTTTGAAAAGCGTACCTCCTTACACAGAAGAAGGTCGCGAGAGTGTTCTTGTTTTACCTCCGGGCGACAAACAGCGGAATACTCGATCCAGAGGGAAAGCCCCAATACCAAAGTCAGAGGCTGTAAAACTTAGAAGGCAAAAGAAACAAGTCGAGGCAGAGGGAAAGGAATGGGGAGGAAGAGATAAAGAGAATTTGGACGCTTACAACAAATACGATGCGCAACAGCGACTGAACAAGAATAGAGGGCAACCTAATTCACCAGGACCTAGTGAAAACGGCAGGAAACCCCAAGCACATTCTAAGACAGGGGCTCGGCCAGACATCAGCCATATCATAAATGAAATCCTCGCAGACCAGAAATCCTCGAAACCAGTTCTCCCGCCCACTGTGCAGCAGCCGTTGCCAGCAGTCCCAGTCCCGTCAAGAGGTAGTCCGTCCCCGGGTCGGCAGTCGTCTCCGAGCAATGTTCAGCCTCAGCAGCCGCTGCCGATTAACACGAAGCCCAAACCTCCCCAAATAGAGCCCGGTCCTAGTCCGACTAGTGCAGAGATAGAAGAGTACCCTTCTTCAGTGATGCCTCAAGATACCTTCCATGTCCCTGGGGGGATTCTCGGATTACCATACTAGAAAAGCTCGTCCAAAAAAGCCTTGCTGTTTTACACCCGATTCTGATTGCTACTCGCCCCTAGAGTCTTGAACTGGCGGGAGAGGGAACCACAACCGCGGAGAAGCCGTATGGTGGATTTCGAGGCTTCTTGGAAAATTTACCATCATAACAAGGCCTGCCCTAAATATCAGTACATTGTATCTTTGTAATTTCTCAATTGGCGGTCGCAAAGAATCAAAATATTATTACTAGTTTCCGCCCTAGGCAGGAAAGTTTGATACGTCAAGTTCTGCTCGTGATTCTCGTAAAATGCACACAATCTTGATCCTACAAGCCCGCTTTCAGTCGGCTCTTTTTTGGGTCTTCCCGTCACCATTTCCCCCTGCGATTCCTTCGCTCTTGGTGGCCAGAGTCGTGTCACCAATGTCACCTACGTCCGCCTCGTCCCATGCATCCTCGCCATTCTCGTCCCAGTTGTCGACCTCTTGCTCCAAAGTCAAGCCCCTGTCCCCAACTGGCCCGCTTGGCTCTGCATAGACGGGAGCATCCGTGATACCCTCTTCATGGCCACCATCAGCAGAGTAACCCAGACCTTCGCCCAGCTCAACGTCCTCCTCGCCAGGGCCACCGTCGACACCGTCGACAGGCTGGTATCCCTTGCGCAAGCGCTTGCGCTCCAGCATACGCTTATGGTACCATGAACATAGCGCCAGTCCTGCCAGGCTACCGACGATGTTCGCAGCGATGTCGTAAATGTCAAAATCTCGGCCGTTTGGAAGCAGCGCCTGCAGGAACTCGGAGCCGACGCCGAGCGAGAATGTGCAGACCGTTAGGGTCAAGTTTAGAGTGCGACGGCGGTTCGTGTCGACAATCCAGTAGAAGACCACGGTGAGGACGAAGAATGTGATGAGGTGGAGAAGCTTGTCGTTGATGAGCTCGCCGAGCTGCAGTGACGTCAGGCCGGCATAACCTGTGACAAGGAGCAGGAAGAAAAAGACTCCTGTGAAGTTGAAATAAGAAGGAGCTGTTAGTATCGTCGAGAGATCATGGGGTAAACGGGCTGAAAATAAAACAAAGCTCCGCCTTACCCGCAAAAGGGAGTCGTATTCTCATGATGGGCTGGTTCTGTGGATCGTGTGTACAGTGTGCGGCGAAGTTCGATTCGCAGAGTGGCAGACCGGGCTGTCGTAATTTTGCAGTGGAGAATCGTGGCCGATACAAGATACAGTCAGCTGAAGCTCTCGACAGAGAAAGCTTCAGCTATGGTCGCAGTCGGTCGGGGGAGGGACGAATGCTCTCAGCTCGGTCGGATTCCTGCCGGGAAAAGCTGTCGTGTGTGACGGAAGAGACACGACAAAGAAAGCCCCCACAATGCACAACTTCTGCCGCCCACCCTCTGGAGGTTTGCAGGGAGGGATACCCGATGCCGCGGGCAGCTCTGTGGACACGACGTGCAGACAGCTTGGAGGTTACAACAGGGTTCAGTTATGTCTGACCGGATTAGGCTTAGCGTCTGATGCGTGCTAGACCGAAACCCTCCGCATCGGCCGCAGTATTTGTGGTGGAATTGTGTTTGTACTTTCGAGGCTAATATAGCCAACCATGGAAAGCTTGCCTCCTGTCTGACGGAGAAATCATAGAGGCTGTCGGGAAATCGAGGTTTGACACCAATTGCATAAGTACATAGCTGTGCTACAGGCTACCTACCTAGATGGGCGGACGGGTAGCTAAAGGTACCCGGAGGTATGCAGCTGCAGAGCGGCATGTGGCCAAAGGCGCGTCATTCGAAGCAGCATCTCGTTCCAGGCAGTCACATGATGTATCACGTGAGTAGACCACCTTGATGAAACAACCTGTGGGGGAGCGACGACATGAGTTAAGAAAGCGGGTCCGGAGAACATTGTTCGGGGTACTATCTTGGAAGTCGACGACGGTTACTGGAGCTCGTGGTGCGACGGAGATGAAGACAAAGCAACTAGATAGAGGAATACTGTGCATCGTTAGGGCAATGTAGAAAGCGCATGATTTGATTCTAGGGCTTTTTCTTTTTTTTCCCCAAAGTTTATGGCCATCTTCTCAGCAGGGAATATGTACCTTACCAGCACTCATGTGGAGACCAGGGAAATTCAGCCAACCCTGGACTGGTGCAAGTGTACCACCCAGCGCATGAGCCAAATCCGTCAACCTCAATCGTCGATTTACCGCGAAATCACCCTGCCTTCAATCCATCGGAACATCCACGCAGCCATCGACATTGCGATCAAAACTGGTCCTTCCATCTCACACGAAAGCTGTCTTTCTTCCCATGTGACTCTCGGCGTCTGAACCTTGCTGGTTCCGCCGGGACGCGACCGCAGGATTTCCGCGCATGGCGACCGACCGACCGCGTCCGACAAGTCCGATCGCATAGCACAGGGAAAGCAGCCACATTCCCCCAAGCATGTCTTTCACCAATGGCCAGCACAGCTGGTCAACCCCATCAGGCGGACTTCCCAACGGAATCAAGAATATGCATCAATTTGATGATGGCTCGGCGAGAACACAAACTCCGATAGACAATTCCATGACGTTGGTGCCTGAGGCATCCGACCTCGCGGAGGAGGAACGGCGCGCGCATTTCTCTGAGATTTATCGCAAGACCGATTCCAAAATAGCACTCCTGTTTACCGAAGATGGAAAATACAACAGGGAAGCCATAGAGTCGTGGACTCGCGCTCCCATCTCTACCGCATCCTCCATTCTGCCTAATGCGACCGATCACACCCCTATACAAGAGCCCCCACGGAAAAAAGCCAAGCGCACTATCGACGAGGACGACTACGACGATGATGACGATGACGAAGACGACGAGGAGCCCACCGTGGCCTGTGCGCAAACCTCTCCGTTAAAGCACAAGATATCATCCGACAATCGTCAGCTGCTGTCGCCGTCCAAATCCGGCAGTTCTCCCGTTCACTCCGTATCATCCCCGGACAAGCACTCGGCCAAGTCCAAGGAAGACGGCTCTCTACAGGTCCAGGCCAAAACCGCCGAGGATGCACGTAAGGAGCTCGAAGAGGCGCGTGTCGCTACCGAGGAAGCGGCTAAGCGCAGTTTCCACACCATTATATATCCCCTTGACAATGATCGAACTGCGATGCTCGAACAGCAGCAGCTCGAGGAGTCTGAGAAGCAGCTTCAAGCCGAGATGGAAAAGAACGCCGGCGGTAACGCGAACCAGGGCCCCGGCCAGAACCAAGGCACATTGAGTAGTGCAAACTTGGGCGCATCAAGCTTGACCCTCAAGCACCTCATTGCCCGCATAGATCAGAAGCGCATACAGGTCAGGGCCTCAGATGCAGAGCTCCGATCTTTGATGAACGAGGTTAGGAAAAACAGGAGCAAGTGGGCCAGCGAAGAGAACGTCGGGCAGGAGGAGCTGTATGAGGCTGCAGAGAAGGTTCTCAGTGAACTCAAGGCGCACACCGAGTACTCGACTCCCTTCCTTTCCAGGGTTAACAAGCGTGATGCACCCGACTACTACAACCGTAAGCCTTTTGGAACCTTTTTGGGGTCGATCATAGTGCGCTAACACCAGACGAACAGTCATCAAGCATCCCATGGACCTGGGGACAATGACGAAGAAGTTGAAGCAGCTTCAGTATAAATCCAAGGCGGATTTCGTCGCAGATCTGAACTTGATCTGGGACAACTGTTTAAGATATAACCAAGATTCCAATCATCACCTGCGGCGCATGGCCAATGGCATGAGGAAGGAAGCAGAGAAGCTCATTCCACTCATCCCCGACATCATTGTCCGCCCGCGCGCCGAGGTTGAGGCCGAGGAACGACGCAAGCAGAACGGTGGTGAAGATGACGCCGGCGATGATAGTGACGATGAGCCGATAATGTCCTCTAGAGGTCGAATTGCCGGCAGCAAAGGCACCAACAAGTCTCGAAAGGCTCCTTCAGATCAGCAAGAGCAAGCCCCTGGAAGCGAGACAAAACCAGTGTTGCAGCTCAACGGATTGCTGGCGAAGGGAAGGGAGGGCTCCGAGGCTATCGACGGCAGTAATGGCTTTGGAACACCGCCAATAGGAGGCTCAAATACACCTGGTGGCATGAATGGCCTGGCCGGCCAGGGAAGCAATGTCGATGTAATGGATCTGGACGGCCCGTCCCTGAACGGTATGCCTTTTGGAGAAGCATTCGAGGAGGTCTCTGCTCCGGTATACGAGGACGAGGAGTATAAGATATGGAAACAAGTCACCAAGAAGCAAAGAGCAACTATCGCAAGACAGCGCTATAAGCTTTTTGAGGGGAACAAACTGAACCCTGACGAGCCTGCTCTTTTGCGGTCCAAGGCTGGTATGAGGCGGTATTTGCACAGCCAGCAACAGGCCGAGTCCAGCGGGCTCGTTGACGCTTCGCAGGCCAATGCCTCTGGGTTCTCGGCGAAGCAGACAAAAGCACCTGAAACTCTGGCCGAAGGAATGCAGGATGAAGAAGAGAAAGTGATCCCTGACTATTATGAACCGCAAACCATCATTCCGGATATTCCATCAAAACTCCAATGGGTTCTGGACGGTGAGGGTCACGCCATTGACCAGTTCGAGGAATTCCACAAGCTTGTACCTCCAGGACACTTTACTGCGCCTCGGAGCCGTCTCTCGAAGCGCATTCAAGACAACATGCGGCAGATGCAGGAAACGAGGAAGCTCTGTTCAAAGATAGGGGTGATCAAACAGATGCAAATCCAGACCCAGGTAAGCCGCTCTTGAGCTGTTGTTTCAAGTTTGCATACATAACAAGCCAATGCTAACATCAACTCTCAGATCTACCAAAATCAGTTTCCAAAGTATAACCCTGAGCCTTTTGTGGAAGCGGACATAGAGCCACACTTCACTTCAGGTGACGGCGCAGTCATTGCTCCCGAGACTTGTCGAGCAGCGTTGCAGCGTTCAATTGCCGAAATTTGTTATCATGCAGGATTTGAAGAGTGTCAACCATCTGCTCTTGACACCATTACAGACATTGCAGCCGATTACATGCAGAAGCTAGTGCGCACGTTCACTGTGTACAACGAGGCCGACAAGAAACCCGCCAGGGGTCTATCAGCTGAGAGAGGTAGCCGCTGGCAACCGAGGTTTACCCCTGAGGAGGTCGTATTGCACACTCTCGCAGGTAACGGATACGATCCCGAGTCTCTCGAGACCTACACGAGGGATGAGGTGGAGCGCCTGGGAGGAAAACTTGTCACCATCCATGAGCGCATGAAATCGCACTTGTCCGAACTGTTGCGGCCGGCGCTGAATGATGCCGGCCCCGACGGCGCAGGTGCATTCAAAGAAGGGAGTGAGCAATTCGTTAGTGGCGACTTTGCTGAGGATCTTGGGGAAGATTTCTTTGGATTCAAGTCTCTTGGTCTCGACAAAGAATTGGGACTCGACTTCCTCTCTGTGCCACTGCATCTGTTGCAAAGGCGCGTCTATGCAAACGCCCAGAGCCAGGCGCAAGTGCCTGGAGCCGCCGATATGGAACTTCTTGAGCCGCTGCCTCCGCTCGAACCGGTCACCAAGGAGAACATCCAGGAACAGATTGGTTTGGTCAAGAACTTCTTCTTGGCTAAGCTGCATGCCAACGGTGACGCCCCGCTCATCGAAGATGAGGACCTGCCCGTCAAACAGCGCCGGCCGCGTCCTCGCCTGGGCGCAACGGGCAAGATTGTCTCGCCGCAGAAGCGGCCGCCCAAGGAGCAGATTGCACTGGCCAAGAAGAAAAAGAAGCTAGAGTCAGGCCTGGCGCAGATCACGGCAGGCAAGAATGCAGCGGACGCGGCGGCGGCGGCGGCAGCCGCAGCGGCTGCAGCGGCCAATGGCGTCAACACAACGCCGGAGAAGGCAAAGAAGCCCAAGGCGGCGGGGCCGACGAACCCAGCGTTGGTGCTGGCGCCTACGATGGAGAGGGTCGAGAGCATGCAGAGTCTGGGGAATAACAGTCATACTGACAAGGACGAGGGTGTGGATATGATGAGCCCAGAGAATTCATGAAAATAGGCGGGCTTAGAGGCCCCAGTTTGTTTTCCAGGGTTTCTTTGTTTTTGGACATGGAAATGGGAGTTATCAAGTCTCAAACGTGTCTGCCTTTCTTTTTTTTTGCTTTTCTCTTTTTTTTTTTTTTTTTT
>NC_043743.1:894158-916814 GCF_004337985.1 Pyricularia pennisetigena
TTTTTTTTTTTTTTTTGTTTTAAAATTGTTTGTATGGCATTCTATGGCTTTATACCAAAACGATCATTCTATACCAATGTATCAATTCACCCGTCCTTGTTCTCTCTACCGCGGAGCATAGCTGCTTCAATTTCCCTTTTTTTGGTGGAATTACTTTTTGGGCGCGTGAGAGTGGTCATATATCTATCCTGAGTATAAGTGAAGTGGGGTTTCGTGGAGGAAGATGTGGTTTGTATGTTGAGCTGCTTTGGGCCTGGGTTTTCTTGTTCATTGCGGAAGGGAGTTTGGATGCTGTTTAATGTCTCGGGTAGAGTATCTTGTGCCTTGCTTGGAAAAGGATAGAGCTTCCATGTTCCAAGGTATGCTTAATCAACCTATCCGCGTTGCTCTAGTGTCAAACAAGCAAACTCGAACAGCTTTTAATCCGCCAATGCTTGTTCCACGACCTTGAGCTCATACGTTCTGTTTTTATCGCTGCGGGATACGTTGTGTCTAGACTATCGTCTTGGAGACTTAATCGTCAGAAATTACATTCGATTCGCATCCAAGTCATAGAGAAGCACAGCTGACACTGTCGTTAATTTGTTATTTAAAAATTGGGAAGAAAAAAAAAAAGGGGCTGCATAAGCCAAACATAACTGACTATTTTTCACCAAGAACTGCGTTGAAGCAGTTATCACGATGCCAAACTCCCGCACTATACCCAGTTGCCCTAAGTTGAACAGATTGCAACGCCTTGCCCATGCAGAAGATTTTTCTTGCGCCCATTTCAAACCCATATTTTCCCTGGACCGATACCAAAACTAAAGCAAAAATAAAACAAAGAAGAAAGGGTAACCCCATCAGCTCACTTATCTGACGACAAAGCACGGCCTCCCATCATTCCTGATGTCGACAAAATCCTGTTGTAGGTTGAATCTACACAACGCCGATATATGCCAGGATTAGAACTGCTGTTGAATGCCAACCATGGTGATTAAATTATCATGCCAGCACTTAGATGCCGGCGTCGGTGCGCCAACCCTCAACTGGCAGAGGGAAGGTTTGGCACCAGGCCGCGATCTCTTTCTTAAGCTCGTTAATCCTGGAGACCTCGCCCGAAGCAACCTTGGCCTTGAAGTCTTTGAGCTTGTTGGCCTCCTTGGGCAGAGCAGCCTGGACATCCTTGCAAATCTTGATGCTCTCGTCGATGTATTTGGCGACACGCTGGAAGTGCTCTACGCCAAAGCCACGGCTGGTCATGGCTGGGGTACCGATACGGATACCGCAGGGGGTCAGAGCGCTCTTGTCGCCGGGAATACTGTTCTTGTTGCAGGCGATGTTGATCTGCTCCAGGACAGCCTCAACACGAGCACCGTCCAGGGAGTGGGCGCGCAGGTCAACCAAGACCATGTGAGAGTCGGTGCCGTCCGAGACGAGCTTGTGGCCAAGCTCCTTGAAGCTGTTCTCCAACGCCTTGGCGTTGTCGACGACCTGCTGCTGGTAGGCCTTGAACTCGGGCGTGGCTGCTTGCTTGAGGGCGACAGCCAGAGCAGTGATGGTGTGGTTGTGAGGGCCGCCCTGGTGACCGGGGAAGACCGAGAAGTTGATGGGCTCCTCGAGGTCATACATAGTCTCCTTGCCGGTCTTTGGGTCGACGGAACGAACACCCCTGCGGAAGAAGATCATGGCACCACGAGGACCGCGGAGGGACTTGTGCGTGGTGGTAGTAACAACATCGGCGTGAAGGAATGGCGAGGGGATCACACCCGAGGCGACGAGGCCAGAAATGTGAGCAATGTCGACGACCAAGTAAGCGCCCACGAGGTCAGCGATCTTACGCATGCGCTCGTAGTCGATCAGGCGACAGTAGGCGGATGTACCGGCCACCAGAATCTTGGGCCTGTACAGGACCACGTTCTTCTCGAGCTGGTCGTAGTCGATGATGCCAGTCTCAAGGTCAACACGGTAAGGCATGGTCTCGAAGTATGTCGAGACGGCAGAAATCCTAGATTCCCATGTTAGTTATGCATGTTGCCGCTTAGAGAGGTACATGGAAACATCAGTCCTTACTTTCGCTGGGGAGTCTGGTAGCCGTGGCTCAAGTGGCCACCGTGAGGGAGATCCAGACCCATGAGCCTGCCATGTGGAGGCATGATGGCCTGGTAAACCTGAAGGTTGGCAGGGCTGCCACTCAAGCACTGAACGTTGACACCCCACTTGTCCTCTGTGAGGTTGAAGGCAGCAAGAGCACGGCGCTGGCAGAGGAGCTCAATCTCGTCAATGTGCTGGTTTCCACCGTAGTAGCGCTTGCCTGGGTAGCCCTCGGAGTATTTGTTCGACATAGGCGAACCAAGGGCATCGAAGACAGCCCGAGACGTGACATTCTCGGAGGCGATAAGGATGATGGACTCGCGCTGACGCTGGATCTCGTGTTTCTGCCCATGAAAAAAGTTAACGTTGAGTCAACGATATGCGACGGGTGCCTGAAGTTGCCATAGAGGTATTTCAGAACTTACCATGATCTCAGCGACCTCGGGATCAGAGTCGAGAAGCGACTTCTCGAGCATCTGCGTTGGATTCATTCCACGTTAGCCCAATACCACTTTCCATGATGACTCCAGCCATGAGTGGCAAGCAACAAACCTCCTTGTGAGTAGCTGACAATGCGTATGCCTCGGCCATGTTTGCAGTTTTTTTTTTTTTTTGCGAATTGTGCTGGTAGTCTAGTGAAAGGACTGATGAACCCGCTTGGGAAGCAAGAATAGAAAGGATCAAAGACCAAAGTGACAACCAAGCAGTCAGTGAGCTGGATATCTCAAGAACGCAAGAGAGGCAGGCAAAGTTTGTGCCAAGAAGAAAAATTTCAACCGTCAAGGTGCTAGAAAATCTATGGAGGGGCACCCTGCTGCAGGAACATCCCTCCGATGAAATCGCCACAAGCTGTATAGCGGGGTATGACTCGTTACCAATGACGGTAAAGCTGGTCGCTTAGACCCTTGACCCTCAAGAAGCCAGTCTCCGACGTCGGCCACCTTACCTATTCAGAGAATTGCAGTAGGTAAAGTTTACGCAAAAGCAGAACCAATAAGTGTTTGTTGCCTAATTAACAACAATACTGTATTCCACGACTCATATCAAAAACCAGCCGTCTTGTTGAAAACTCTAAGTGTAGGTTGCGTGTGGAGTTCTACCCTGCCAGCCGGCGAGGAATGGAAGCTTTGGAGAACCGGCGGTGCAAACATTCGAGTGACAAATATTTAGCAACAATTAGTCTAGACTAGAATAATACGATATCTGGGGTAAGCTTTTGGTGGGTGTTGATATTTGACATCGTACCACTTAGTAAACGCACGCGTCTCGTGACAATCGCGCCTACACCCTGCCAGGTTGATACCAATGACATGGAGATAAAGGTGGTATGCGCATGGGCCGCAGGTCGGGCGATCCACCAGTATTGAAATACCGTAACCTTAACTGAGACAGCACCTTGCCTTCCTTTGCTAGGTACCAGGTTAGGTTGGCTCCTGCTGACTCTTTGGCAAGGAGGTAGCTCGGGTAAAGTACGCGAGATAAGTCTGCATGCAACAGTTCAAAGTACATAAGGACATAGATATGGTCCAGAACCACGATGTATTTCAATTGTAGTGAGCTTGCTCCGAACAGTTTTACCTGGCTCCTACATTGAATGAATGTAATGTGTGTGACACGTAACGGCGGCTACAAATTAAGATCCTTAAGATGCTTGTTTTCATTGGTGTAGGTGGGGCCGTCTGCTGTAGCTTCGATAGCGCAGCCTTTGAGCTTGGAGCTACAGCTAGCTGGTTGCTTTTGGCTGCACAACAACAGCTAGCTGTCGGTGTTGCCTGTCAGCTCATGGAGATACGCTTGGTAAGGTACCTATCTACGTTCCCTAACTGCCTACCTAGATTACGGTGACATGTCATTGATAGATAGTTGAGTGACTTTTGATCCATCATAATAAAGAGGCAATAAAAAAACCAGGCAAAGCTCGTCGTAGGAGCATACGTCCTATGGCAACTTGCGGCCATTCACAGTCCACCTCCCTCCAGTTTCAGCTGGCCAACTTCAATGGGCAGCTGCAGCCAAATGAATCCATCTCAAACGGGAAGTCAGAGCTCAAAACATGTCAGATTATGTCATCAAACCTCAGGTTGGGAAGTCCAATCGGGGTAAACGGACCGGTCAAAGGTTGCCACGGTCACCCACTTTTGATTGCCCGCCAAGAAGGAGGGGATCCGTTTGGGGCTTGCATTTCCCTGCGTCATCTGTAGGAACGGACAGGTCACGAGCAAGGCCCGCTCGCCGCGCAACCAAGGGTGGCTGCCTCCGCGCTACTCTTATAATCAGTCGTGGGTCTCCGCACCCGCCCCCAGCCTTCATTCCCGCCCGTGTTGCTCTGCTCTCTTGCATCATCAATCAACCATCAGCAGCGACAACACATTCCCTAATTCATTCAATACACCTGTGACCCAAAGTTTCCCATCAGCTTTGGGTTGACAGCTATTTTCCCTTCTCTTTCATCTTAATTCCATCCGTCTGATATTGTTCTTTTCGCAATCCCGATAGCCACGCGACAACACCGCCCATCATGAAGGGTGCTATGATGACAGCAGCTGTGCTGCTTGGCACCGCCGAGGCCGGTGTCCACAAGCTCAAGATGAAGAAGATTCCCTTGGAGGACCAGCTTGTCAGTAGCCTAGTCACTTCATTTCACCGCGATCCAGGCACGAAAACTAACCGAGACTTGCTGTTTAGAAAACGTTCGACCTCAGTGCGCAGATGCGAGGTCTCGGCCAGAAGTACCTCGGCATCCGTCCTGAATCTCACCAGCAGGCTGTCTTCAGCAACGATGCCGTTCAAGCCAGCGGTAATCACCCTGTGCCGATCAGCAACTTCATGAACGCGCAGTGTAAGCACCTGTTAATTCCTACTGCTGCATCTCTGTGTTGTGACACTCGCTGACCAATTTCAATAACGTACAGACTTCTCCGAGATCACCATCGGCACTCCTCCCCAGAATTTCAAGGTCATTCTTGATACTGGAAGCTCCAACCTTTGGGTCCCCTCCTCGTCTTGCGGGTCTATCGCTTGCTATCTTCACAACAAGTACGACTCGTCTTCGTCGTCGACCTACAAGAAGAACGGCACCGAGTTTAAGATCCAATATGGCTCCGGCAGCATGGAGGGTTTTGTTTCCAACGATGTTATGACCATCGGTGACCTGAAGCTCAAAAACCTTGACTTCGCCGAGGCTACTAAGGAACCTGGCCTGGCCTTTGCCTTTGGCCGGTTCGACGGAATCCTCGGTATGGGATTCGACAGGCTGTCTGTGAACAAGATCGTGCCGCCTTTCTACGCCATGGTCGACCAGAAGCTCATTGACGAGCCTGTGTTCGCCTTTTACCTCGCCGATGAGAAGTCGGAGTCCGAGGTTGTCTTTGGTGGCGTCAACAAGGACCACATCGATGGCAAGATCACCGAGATCCCCCTGCGCAGGAAGGCTTACTGGGAGGTTGACCTCGACGCCATTGCTCTTGGCGATGAGGTTGCCGAGCTCGACAACACCGGTGTCATCCTCGACACCGGCACCTCGCTCATCGCCCTTCCCAGCCAGCTTGCCGAGCTTCTGAACGCCCAGATTGGCGCCAAGAAGGGCTACAACGGCCAGTACTCGATTGACTGCGACAAGCGCAAGGACCTCCCTGATATCACCTTCAGGCTCAGCGGGTACGATTTCCCCATCAGCGCCTATGACTACATCTTGGAGGTGTCGGGCAGCTGCATTTCGACCTTCATGGCTATGGATATCCCTGAGCCTGTCGGTCCTCTTGCTATCCTGGGCGATGCATTCCTGCGCCGCTACTACTCTATTTATGACCTTGGCAAGGGAACTGTTGGTCTGGCCAAGGCCAAATAAACAGGATGGCCCTTCGAGATGTCTTCGATGCGGATGGTTGTGTATTTAACGACCGGAACCATTAAGTGAAGGCGTGTACCTTGGTATTCTGTACCTTATGTAGGACTTTTTGTTTGGCAGAACCTGGATGCACAGGGACGACTCCCAACTAGTTTCTTTTGTGTTTTTGCACTTCCTCTATTTAGAGTTTTGGGTTTCATTGCTTAATTAGGGGACAGATTATTATCAGCTGGTCTCAGCACGCATAACCTCGTCGGTGGAAAGGTTTCCCTAGTGTACGGTACAGATATTCACTGAAGAATTTATTGCCCATTTGATTGACTTTCTTGAACGGTTTTAATAAATATGGATCCAGTGCCGACTCTTTGTCATATTGATAATAGCATATGCGATTTATCCTGTCACAGCACAATGACTCTTTCGTCGCGCCTGTCCATCGGTGATATGCGTCTGTAGGTGGTGGTACGATCACGTGCAATCAATTGGCGCGCTAAGCCGATTATGGACTGGCCTGAGAATTAGGCTTGGGTTTCGTGCCGGACTCGCAAGGGCGTTGCAAGGTGGTAGCCAATCTGACTGACCCTCCCTCTCTGCTGTTCCAGAGCACGTACGTTGGTTGCTTCGCTCCCGCAAGAATCGAACAAGGGAAGCTTGGAATCAATCGAGACAAAATTACAGACTAGACAGCCTGTCCAAATATCGTCTTTTTTTATCCATCTTGCGAGGTGATGCATCCATATTTGTGGATCTGGACGATTTAGCTGTCCAAGTTTGACGTCTGTGAATTTCTTGGGGTTGTACCAAACTTGGCCCGGACCACCTCTGCACACAGCAGTAGCAAAAGCCTGTCCATCCTCCACCTACCTGGCATCCCTCGCGAACGAACGCGAAGCGCGACGAAAAAAACCACCGCCAGCGAGCAGCAACAAAACCAGCCCACTCCTGCGCCTTCGTCCATCGACCCCATTTTGCGCATCAGCGATACGGCCCAGCGCAGCCGCGACCACCACCATTTTTTCCCGTTCAATCGACACCCGCGATTGATTTTTTCGCGGTCTCGGGGACACTGCCCGCTTTTTCCTCAACAATGGCGGCCGTTGCCCCCATCCAGGTCAACGGCCTGAGCACCCCGTCGCTGCCTGCGTCTCCCGAGTCGTCGGCATCGTCGAGCAAAAGGAAGCGCGATACAAACGATGACGAAACGGCTCCCAAGCCCAATTCCCTCGATGGATTGCAGCTTACGACCAATGGACAGCAGCCGCCAAAACAAGATGAGAGGAAGCTAGTTCGCAACGTTTTCGAGGTTTTGCGCCGGTACGCCCCGTTCCTGATAGTCTATCGACTCTACGGGCTCGCTCAGCTTTTCTATGCAAGGCTAGAATGGCACTTGTTGACATCTCCAACCACTTTGATGTCTGACGTTTGCGTTTTGACTGGACTGCTAACATTCGTCGCCATTTGCACAGTTTCGATGCGAACAACTTGATACTTAGTCGGCCTATCCCGGAGCTATCCTCGTCCGGAGAACCTCAAGCTAAACGGCAAAAAGCCGATGAGTCCAGTGCCTCACAGTCCATTCAGGACAAGGCGTCTCGAGGCAACTATGCCAAATTGGACGACTTGGTAGCGGACGTAAAGCGCGCAGTGAATGATGTCCTTGAGGCGTTACGGGAAGCAACCCCTGGCGAGGATGCGCAAAACTTCGATGAGCAGCTCAACCAGGTCCTTGACTTTAGGAAGAAGGCGCTCGACCTTTACCAGCGCGAGATAGCCTATCCCGAGACTCCTGCGCAGGCTAGCCAGCGATTTTCTGGAGAGCAACCCGAGGGCAGATACGCTTTGTCGGTCTACGGGCTTGCTCCTCACGGCAAGACACTTTACACCAACCTGCAATTGCCCGTCAGAACATCAGCCCATCCCGAGGGATTATTCAAGTCTATCTCGACGGCGAAGCTTCCTCAGGGCATCATCGCAACAAGAGTAACCCCTCATTCTCCCAAGAAAAAGGCGAAAAGAGCACCTACTCTAGGGGAGCTTTATCCTCCTGCAGCCAACCTTCCACCCTTGCAGGCACCCAAATCAAGCAAGAGCACCACCAAGAGCAACGTTCTCGGGTTTCACCAGCCTGATCCCGTATACAAGTGCCCACACAAGGCTGGACTAACCTACTTTTCCCAGCATGTTGCTGTTGGCCAGTGGATTGACTACAGCAATGCGACGCCTTCCTCCCACTCGCAGATCAAGACCAAGCAGCGCGAACGAGCGCAAAGCCTGGCTGGACATAAGCCCTCGACTGTGGAACTCGAGATGTCCGAAATGGAAACCTTGTTTCGTAGGGCTTTCACCAGCTTTGCGCCGTCAAAGGACGACACATCTGCAGTCATTCCGTCCAATCACGCCAGTCGCATATGGTGGCAGCGTACTGGGCAACGTCAGTTGCAACGGATGATTAGCGCTGAGGAATCTGATGACGCGCCCGAAGAGAGCGCGACCGAGATCCCGCACGATGATGTCGATGTGGATGCCGTTGAAGAGGCTATCCGGAATTGGGATGGGCTAATCGACCCTAGTCTAGAGGACGGCCCCAGCAAAGAATCAAAACAAGAGAAGAGCATTGACGATAAGCTCATGGAAGCTTCCGACCTCATTGAAACGCTGGCATCGCACCAGCGCAATCGCCATCTTGCATTACCGACAAGCAAAGATCGACGATCGACGGACCCTGTTGGTGCGGATATGCTTTACAATGGATCTCTTGTTCAGCAGCCAGGTGCCGAAGAAACAGAGGTGTATATGAAACTGAAGAATGCGCTTCTCGACATAATACTTGATCTACCACCTTATGCTTTGTCGAGGCTTGATGGTGACAAGCTTGGTGACCTTTTCATCAGCACAAAGCTCGAGATTAGGACCGATGTCCGTCAGGGAATCAATGAGGAAGATGAGTCGGTGGTCAAGGCCCGCCAGCAACAGCAACAACAGCAGCAGCAACAGCATATGCAGGCCAGCGCTCCTCGACAGCAGTCCCACAGGACACCAAGCGTGCCTGGTGGCGTGCCCTATGTTAACCAGCAATACTACGCCACGCAGAACAGGCAACCTGCACCCAACACAGGAGCTCCTCCGTTTTACCAGCAAAGTCCAGTGCGAGCTCAGCCTTCTCCGCTGCATCAGAGGCCGCCCATGACGAGTGCCATGCCTCCCCAGATGGCCCAGCACGCGTCCCATGTGCCGCACCAGTCACATTCACCCCATCCCCAGCACCGACCTTCTTCGTCTCAGCAATACCGCCAGCCCAACGGGTACTCGTCAACATATGCGCCACAAAACCCCAAGCCTCCTGCTCCTTATGGACACAATGCCATGCCATATTCCGGCACACCGGGGCAGAGCCAGGCGCAACGTATGGCAGCACACCCTGGATATGCGCATGGTTCGCCGGCAGGCACTCCTACTCAGTCCCAGCAACCACAACGTAGGTTCCCAAGCGGCAACCAGGGCTTCGCCACTGGCTATCCGCCACAACAGGCCCCGCAACCGCAGCACCACCAGCCGATGTATCATCAACAGCATGCTGGACAGCGACCAGGATATCCACAGCAATATTCTAATGGCCAGCCGAATATTCCACCACGTGCTGCGCACCCGCCCCAACCTACACCTCAGCAACATCCTTACAGCCCGATGCAACCACAGCATCATCCGCACCCTCAGCAAATGGCACAGCAGCCTCGCTTCCCGCAGTACGCTGCGTCGCCTGGTCCGCAGCCAGGCCAGGGCCATAGATACCCCATGTCGGGCAATCAGGCAATGACGCCTAATGGAGCGCACCAAGGGACGACGCCATCTCTGGGACCGTCAGGTTTCCACACCCACATGTCGGAGTCGCAGCAAAACCAGATAATGGAGCAGTCTCGCCGGTCGGCCCAGCAGCAGATGCAGGGCGGGGGTGGTGTTGGCATGAATGCCGGACTAGCGGGCATTGGGCTCAAGGGCAACTTTGATATGCAGAAGCAGCTTGCGGCTAATCGCGCTCAGCAGCAACACAATCCTGTCATGATGCAGCAGCAGCAGCAGCAGCAGCAGCAGCATATGTCTCCCAGCCCAAGGGCGCAGGTTGCATCCCCAGTAGGGCTCCACGGTGCGGGTGGACCGTCTCCAGTACCGATGAATGGTATGATGGGCTCGCAACAAAGGCATACCTCAAGCGCAGCCAGCTTCCCCCACGCAACGCCATCGCCTGTTCAGATGGGATCTCAGCCCAGGCCCCCCGCTTGAGAGTATCTATGAAGGCGTATGATGGAATTTGGATTCAAACGGAGACAATTTTCATAGCAGCAACCCCCGATTTTGATAGCCTCCGCTTTTGAGGCTTTGACAACAAGGAGGTCTATGGTGCATTCTTTGGGGGGTGCTTCTGAGCCCATTTCGAGAGAACGTGGGCCTGTGTTTTCTTTAGCTTCTTGTTGGACTTTCTCTCTTTTTTTTTTTTTCCTTCTCTTTCTCCTTTGTCAGCTTATTTGGGCGGCGTCACCAAGGAAAACGTCGGAAATGGCAAAGTGTTGAAAGGAAACGGCGGATGTGCTTAATCATATTCCTTTAATCAGTACCGCCCATCATTCCTGGACTACAATTGATGAAATTTGTCGTTAATAGTTTTTTTTTTTCTTTTTTTTTTTTTTTTTCTCGCCCGTCTAGAGATGCGCTGCAAATCATATACTGTTGTTGTTCGTTTTTCTATGGGAGCAAGTCTTCTACCAGAAGGATATGCAAAGTTATGCGCAAAAACGAAAATTTAAAGTTGCGGTTTCCTACTATCTTACATTGTTCAAACCGAAACACTTCCAGCTGATATTCACCCTATATCAAGACTGCAAGGGAGGTACCTTGCATGGTATTGTTATAAACAGACGGCTGTACCCCTAACTGACCATGGCTTTTACCTTGGTGCTGCACCATACGACAACTTTCCTCCAACTGCTGCCCAAGACTTGGGTTAGAGCTGCAGTGGCGGCCTTCCTTACGAGTATAAGTTAATGCAACTTTCCTACCACAAATCGCCGACAAGACTCGATTCTGGACCATCATCAGCACAACATCCTTAACGAACAAAACAAACAAGCGTGACGAGCACAGGACGCAAGCTGACAAGCTAGTCGGCATGATATAGCCACTGCAAGGTCCCGGCCTTCTGTCGCGACAAAATAAACTGAAAGGTAAGTGAATTAAATATCACAAGATTCCGAGGTCTATTCAGTGACTTCTTTTCTTGTGCGATGCATTGCTCCTGTTGCTGGCTGACTCTTGACATTCGCTTCTGGCTTTTGTCGCCCAGTTCCGGCCCTAGCTGACCTCCCAGCGGACGCCCGCACGCCAGCCCCGAGGCTTGCATTGCCTTGTCACGCCGCCTCCCGCCCCAGCCGGACCTAATATTGGAGCAAGAAGGAATTCTTCGCCGTGGGCGAGCTGGCCGAGACTGACCAAACCCCTGGTTTCGGGCGCTTCGGGAGATTTTGGTCCTTTTTTTCACAACCCTGTCGTCGTGCCGGGCAGTGTCGCAATCAATCCCTCGTGTGATGTCCGCTGCGCCGCCCGGGTGTTCTTTAAGGCGTACCAGGCTTTCGAATATTGCAGCTGCATGCTGTCTTGTCAACGGTGCAATGCGCAGGTAAGTAAATATCTGTGGGTGTGTGTTGGGTAAAGTCCGCGAAGCGTTTCGGATTTGATTTCCATATAAGGAACTTTTGCTTTCTATGTCGCGAGGTAATGTAGGTCCAGCCAAGCACTGTTAGCTTTTACGAGCTGAACTAATAGCCGGCGGGGGGAGATTTAACCCCAGCATCGGCATATTCATCCTTCTCCATGGACATTCCACATCAGCGCGCGATGGGATGCTGAAGCTGGCCATTGACCACCCTGAAAATAAGCTGACCGAATATGTGCACGAAGTAATGGAGTTGAGATATTGTGACAAAAGCGAAAGGGGTATCTTTTCAATATAGCGAACAAAAAAAAAAAAAAAAAAAAAAAAAAAAAAAAAAAAAAAAAAAAAAAAAAAAAAAAAAAAAAAAAATTCATATACAAAAACCTGCACACCAAAGTATACACTCCATATTTTGCGGAAGCAGCACTAGTCATCGCCTTCGTGTTGTCGACTGGACGTCGACTCTATGTATACACGCCGCAACTCAAACATGACTTCGACGGCGATGAGGATGATAATTATCCACTCGAGTCGGGTCCCGTGCTTCTGCGCCGCCATCTCACGAAGCACAGAGGCCATTTCCTGGGCGTAGTCCATCTTCTCGTTCAGGATGCGGATACGGACACGGATATCTAGCGACTTGCCAACCTGATCAAAGTAGCTTTCGAGATTCAGCTCGTCCGACCCTCGGTTCTCCCAGAAGATATCAGGCAGAGAGTCGGTGAGCTCCGAGTAGTGATTGAGCTGCGCCCGTAGACTGAGCAGCTCGCCCGTCTTTTTTAGAATGAAGCTTCGATTGTTCAGACGGAGATCGGATCCGCGCGACAGGTTCTCGGGCAGCCGCCGCATCGACTTGAAGTAATCGGTCAGGCACGCCTCGAGCACAGCAAGCTTGGTGCTCTGGGCCAGACCCGACGAGAAGGCGATCTGCGCCAGCGTTGTGTCCAGCCGGTCTCCATCGCGCAGCTCCCGCCGTGTGCCCAACACCACCGTATCGTCACCCTTTACGGCGCTGACCTCGCGGTCCGGGTCCGTGACAAAGTACAGATCTTCGGTCTCGAGGCTGGCTACGTGCGGCTCCTGGGCGGCCGGAAGGAGCGTCTCGGCGGCCAGCGACTCGACGACGTCGGTTGGCAGTGACCAGGCCACCACGGTGCCCGAGGGGAAGACAAAGATGTCGCCCTGGCCCTTGGCGCGCGCGTGCACTACTTCCTGCGGCTCGAAGCCGGTGCCCTCGGGGTCAAGCGAGTAGCCGTGTGCCAAGAGGATGCGCGTCACGGCGTCCATGTTGAAGCCTTCGGCCACACAGACGGCCGTAACGAGTGACGCGGCCGCATCTTCGCTGGTGTTGGGGAGCGCAGGTTCGTCCGGCGACGCGTGCCTCTTGCCGACATCTCGCGTGCTTGTTGGGGGTTGCTTCTGGGCCTTGATGGCAATGGCCCGTAGCGGATTCTTGCCACGGCCCTTGGCACGTTTCTTGGTTGCCTTCTTGCTTCCTCCAGTGGAGCTATTTCCGCTCGAGTGATTTTGTGTCCTGTCAGGGTCTCCAGCTAGAGACTCAGCCGGTCCGCGTTGTTGTGGCTGTTGCTGTCGCACCAAACTACCAGAAGAGAAGCCATGCTGACGCTGCAGTGGTGATGGAAATATTCGGCCAAGACATTGTAAAAGGTTGGGTTGTCGTACGATGTTTTCGAGGCCGTTAGACTGAGCGTTTACGCATCTTCGGAAGCAGGTTGAAAGACTACGGTGAGGAAATCGCATGATGGAAGGGCTATGATGCAGCCATTTAGACTATGTATGATGGAGATCTATCGCTTTGTGTTGTAAGAGTCGGTGGACCTCTGTTTCTCGGGCAATATGTTGAACCTGCCAAAGGGGTTCACGGTAAACATGAACTGTTGTTGCATTTCAGATGATGCCAAGGAAGAAAAGAAAGACCGATGTCGCATGGATGCTTGTCAGGCACCCCAGTCTAAGTGCTTATCTACAATTTGATAAGAGATTTTTTTTCTCATTTTTTGCGACAGTGTCATGGAGGTGGAGCCTCCCCCACCAAGTCACTTACACAAGGCGATCTGCAGCAGCGTCTACCCCTCGATATGCTGGTAATTTGGGCGCGTCTGCAATAGCTCGCGACTTAAAAGGAGGAAAAAAAAATATTTCTGGGGTTTTGTCTTGGTCGTACTTGTCTAGTCCCTCTTTCTTTTCCTGCAAAAAAGTGTTTAATTTAGTAGGGTATTTTCCCCCTTAACCATTGTGGTACAGGAAAATATATTTCTCATCAATCATATACCCTTCAGCGAAGAAAAAAATGTCTTCATCAACTGAGCAGGTGGCGGCGCCTCACCAAACATACGACGTAAGTTCACAACAAAGAGTCACACATGATAAATATGCTGCCCTAAGCTGGCTGCCTGTTCATGTTATTAACAACACTATCAATAATCAGACCATCCTCACTCTTGACTTTGGCTCACAATACACTCACCTCATCACGAGGAGATTACGAGAATGCAATGTCTACAGTGAGATGCTGCCATGCACAACCAAGCTCTCAGACTTGACATGGAAGCCCAAGGGCATCATCCTGTCGGGCGGTCCTTACTCCGTCTACGACACGGACGCCCCGCACGCCGACCCGGCTTTTTTTGACCTCGGCGTCCCTGTCCTGGGCATCTGCTATGGCCTCCAGGAGCTCGCTTGGCGTCTGGGCAAGGACAATGTCGTGGCCGGCACCGAGCGCGAGTACGGCCACGCCGACCTCACGCCGCAGAAGAACAGCCAGGCCGACAAGCTGTTCAAGGGCATGGGGGAGGACTCTCTCCAGGTTTGGATGAGCCACGGCGACAAGCTCAGCCAGCTGCCTACCGGATTCCAGACCATTGCGACCACCACAAACTCGCCATTTGCTGCCATTGCCCACGAGTCTCAGCCCATATTTGGTGTGCAGTTCCACCCAGAAGTGACCCACACCCGCCGTGGCTTGGATCTGCTGCGCAACTTTGCTGTCGGCATCTGCGGCGCCCAACAGAACTGGAACATGCACAACTTCATCGAGCAGGAGATCGCCCGCATCCGGAATCTGATCGGCGACAAGGCCCAGGTTATTGGTGCTGTTTCGGGCGGTGTTGATTCTACTGTTGCCGCCAAGCTGAGTGCGTATTCCTGAACTGGAACTCCGAAACCCCAGCCACCACCTCCTTTATCCAGTTTCCATTGTACAACTTCAGTGGGCGTCTTTTGCTGACCAAATTCCACTTTCCAGTGAAGGAGGCCATCGGCGACAGGTTTCACGCCGTGCTCGTGGACCAAGGCGTCATGCGCCACAATGAGTGTGCCGAGGTCAAGAAGGCCCTTCAAGATCACCTCGGAATCAACCTTACGGTCGCAGATGCCTCAGACCGGTTTCTTGCGGGTCTCAAGGGAGTTGAGGACCCTGAGCAGAAGCGCAAGTTCATTGGCAACACCTTCATCGACATCTTCGAGGAGGAGGCCATCAAGATCGAAAAGGCGGCCGAGAATACGCCCAACGCCGGCAAGGTCGAGTGGTTCTTGCAGGGCACGCTGTACCCGGACGTCATCGAGTCCATCTCCTTCAAGGGACCGTCTGCCACCATCAAGACGCACCACAACGTCGGTGGTCTCCCCAAGAGGATGATGGAGGGCCAAGGCCTGAGGCTGATCGAGCCCCTGAGGGAACTTTTCAAGGACGAGGTTCGGGCCATGGGTCGCGAGCTCAAGATCAACGAAGAGCTCGTCATGAGGCACCCTTTCCCCGGCCCCGGCATTGCCATCCGCATCCTCGGAGAGGTTACCCGTGAGCGTGTTGAGATTGCCCGCAAGGCCGACCACATCTTTATTAGCATGATCAAGGAGGCTGGCATCTACAACGAAATCAGCCAGGCGTACGCCGCGCTTGATACGAGCAGGGCAGTTGGTGTCATGGTAAGAGCCCGGACGAGGGCTGTCTTTTTTTTTTTTTTTTTTTCCCTGCATTCCGTCTCAGTGCTTTCACTAACGCAGCATTTAAAAAGGGCGACAAACGTGAGTATGGATACATTGTCATTCTCCGCGCGGTTGTCACAACCGACTTCATGACGGCCACGGTCTACCACATGAAGCCGGAGCTTCTTGACAGGATCTCGACCCGCATCGTCAACGAGGTCGACGGTGTCACTTGCGTGACGTACAACATTACGAGCAAGCCTCCTGGAACGATTGAGATGCAGTGATGACGGCAAACACGGGAGAGGTTGTTTCTTTTTTTGGGTGGAGTTTTCTTTTTCTTTTTGGAGTTGGTACTGGGATTTATATTAGATCAGGGAGCTCTCAGACAGCTGATGGGTCAAGAGTGAAAACAAATACTTATGCGTTAGTAGATTAGATATTGATGCTTGAATTGATGATTCTTGGGACAAATAATGAACTGAATCGTTGAAGTCAGTGTAGAGTGTAGAGTTAGTGGGCTTTATTTGTCCTCTGCCGACGGGCTGCCACCCTGGTGGGGCCTACTAGCCATGACGGAGTATCATCAAATAGCACTGTATTCCTTACAGGGTGTGCAGGTTCCCCACCAAGATTTAATGCTCAAATCGTCAACGACGTGGCCATTGCTACGAGCTCAACAGCTAGCTATACATTCTGCACTACACTCGCGACCAACAACCATTGCACCTGTCGCAATGGAGGATCCTCTACAGGAAACGCGAGTCTACGACTTCATCGAGGACAAGCTGCAGTCCACGACTGACCTCGACCACCTAGACAGCCTGCTAGCCAGCGTCGAGCACCAGAGAACGCAGCTCCAGACGCAGCTGGACGATGCGACGCGCGAGCTAGACGCCGCCCGGCGCTCCGGCGGCGACCGCCAGGAGGCGCTGGCACGTCAGATTGACGACTTTGAGCAGCTGCAGCGCAGCATCGACGTGCGGATGCAGATCGTGTCGGCGTCGGACGCTCCCGACGAGGCCATCCGCCGCCTCGAGCCGCCCATGCACCAGCTGCACCGCGTCAAGCTCGCCCGCGACTACCTGCAGCTGCTGCACGACGTCGACGCCCTGCGCCGCCAGGCCCGTGACCACCTCCCCGCCGACCCCAAGGCCGCCTTGCTGCCATATTCCCGCCTCAAGCAGCTCTCGTCCCGCCTCGCCGAGCTTCAGGGGGCGGCGGACGGCGCCGCTACCCACCTCGTCGCCCACGTCGCCGGGGTTACGGATGCGCTGTGGGGCGAGATGAAGCAGATTATGTCGGATGAGATGAGGGCCCTGCTCACTGCGAGGAGATGGCCGGCCGAAGTTCAGCCGGATCTGGTTGTCGACGAGGAGTGGCGTGGCTGCTTTGAGAAGCTGCTGGATCTGCAGGTTCCCGAGGTGCTGTATTCGCCGCCCGACGTGATTCTACCGCTGCTTCCTATCGACGTCATGGCTCAGATATGGGTCAAGGAGTTCCGCTTCCACTTTCTCACCGATGGCCGCCCGACTAGCAACAACCGCTTGATCGGTCAGCATTGCTTCCCGTGGGTTATTCGACTTGTGTCGACGTGGGAGGACTTCTTCAGGGAGAACTTTGGTCACTCGCTCGCCTCGAGATTCATCGAGACGAGTGTATCGTCCAAGATGATTTACTTGGATCCCGTCTGCGCGCTCATCACGTCTCTCCTTCCGGTGCTGAGGGAGAAGATTCTGGCCGCGGCCGAAGAGGCCGTGCTCGACCCCAGCTTCCTCAGCAGCTTCATGACGCAGCTCATGGGCTTCGATGACGAACTGCGCTCACGTTTTGGCTATGACGGCGGCGACGGGGACGGCGACTGGGACGGGCTGACGGCCGAGGTGCTCAACCTCCACTTTGCAAAGTGGCTGCAGGCCGAGAAGGATTTCGCCCTGGAGCGGTTTGAGGGTATCATGGACTCGGCAGACGCCAGGAAGATCGACTACGACTACGGCGGGCCGGGCAAGACCAAGCCTACGTTCGGTGCCGTCCGCGTAGCTGACCTGCTCCGGTCTGTGACGAGCCAGTACGAGCGCGTCAGGAGGTTCTCGCATAAGTTGCGATTCCTCATCGATATCCAGGTGGCCATCCTCGACGACTTCCACGACCGTCTCCGGGGCTCGCTCGAGCTATATTACTCGCTTACCTCAACCGTGGGACGGACTCTGCATGGCGCGACGGCGGAGCAGCTTGCGTCCCTCGAGGGTACCGGCGCCCTCGAGACGCTGTGCAAGGTGTACGGCAGTGCCGATCATATTGCAAACGCTCTCGAGGACTGGAGTAACGAGGAGGTACGTATGGCGTGTTTGCTTTACTATAGATTTTTTTTCTCTTGGGTTTTGAAGCTAATCAAACTCTGGTCATCGCCATAGTTCTTTGTTGTGTTTTGGGAGGAGCTGCAGGCTCGAGCCAAAAAGTCTGAAGATCAGGAGAACCTGGCCGGCGGCCTCAGCTACGACAACGTCAAGGACAAGACATCAGCCTCTATCGGCGACGAGGGCGATGGGGGTCTCATCTTTGACGAGACCATCGCAGCTTACAGTGCACGCCGCAAGGCTGCCCGGGATTTCCTCGTATCCGCCCTGGTCGACTCCCACCAGGAGGCCTTCCGCCCTTATCTCAAACGCACCCAGTGGACTACCATTAGCGACGATCCGGCCCAGGCTGACCCTTATCAGCTGCCCATCACTGCGGAGCTGGATGAGCCACTACGGGTTAGTTCCCTTGCAAAAAAAAAAAAAAAAAAAAAAACCATCTCTCGTAGTGAATCCGCTCTTTTATTTTTATTTTTATCTTTATTTAGTTTTGCTAATGCACTTCCTCTCAAATTCCGTACAGATCCTAAAGCGCAACCTTGAGTTCCTCAACCGGGCCCTCAGCACCGCGGCCTTCCGGCGCGTGTGGCGCGAGGCCTTGGACAAGCTCGACGAGACGCTGTGGCACGACGTGCTGACCCGGCACAGCTTCACGGCGTTTGGCGCGGCGCAGTTCATGCGGGACCTGCACGCCGTCGTGGCGTTGGTCGAGCGCTACATCCCCGACGGCACAGGCGCGGCCCTCGCGAGGGTGCAGGAGGGCGTCAGGCTGCTGAACCTGCCAATGGATGCCGAGGCGTCGGGCAAGGCGGCGGCGGCGGCGGTGACACTCAGGCAGGCGAGCGATCGTGTGTTCAAGGACAATGAGGAGGCCAAGAGGTTGTTGGAGGAGTTGGCGATCGACTTGCTCAGCCCGACGAACGCGAGGCATATCCTCCAGCGGAGGGTGGAGATGAGCGAGTAAATAAAAACCAAGATTATGATTGGCGCCACAATCCAGGTGTTTTGAGTCTCTGTGGCATCCTTCTCAACTCCCGAGAGTGACGGTTCCCAAAAGCTCGTACGATTAGAAACCGGAAATGAAATCTCGAGATACCATGTAATATATATGCGCTAAAAGACAAGCCCGCGTAGTCTAATCGGGCGTGATAAAATCCAACCGGCGTTTTTGACAGAATATATATATATATATATATAAAAAGCGAAAAGACCCTCCTTTCCTTTCCCCCCCTCAAAATTCCTCATCCGGGAACGCTCAGTTCATGGCCCTCATTGCCATCTCCACCACGGCAAACGTGCCCGCGCTGACGGGCATGGCCCTGAGCAGGGTGGGCGCGATGCCCTTCCAGAAGCCCCTCAGGCCCTCGGCCCTGAAGGTCTGGGCGAAGCAGTCGCGCATGCTCTTGTACCTAGCGTGCTCTCCAAAGCCGTCCGTCTGCATCTTGGACTTGACGACGTCAAAGGGGTAGCTGGCGAGCCAGAGGGCCTCGCCGGCCAGGCCTCCGTACAGAGCGACCTTGTAGCTGGGCACCTCCTTGCGCGAGATGTTGTTCCTGGCGGCGTCGCGGCTCATCATCCACTCAAAGGCGAGGAACCAGCAGCCGTAGGCCTGGGCCTCGCGTAGGATCGTCACGGCCTCGCCGCGGTACAGACCCGGGAGTATGCCGCCGGCGGCAGCGCCCATCTTGCGCGCGCAGTCGAGGGGCCCGCTGTACAGGCGCGCGGCGCCGTGCGGTTGCGTCTGCAGCCGGATGCGCACGTGCTCAATGGGCCCGGATATGACCGAGTTGGCCACGCCGGCAAAGGCGCCCGCCGCGTAGTACTGGCCGTAGCTGAGGGGTGGCGGGGCGGCGCCGGCGGTGAGGGGGAGGGCATCGCCCGGGTACAGGTCGCGGGCGTTTCGGGCCTCGAACCACCGCCGCGCCTGGTGGAAGGCGCCAAATTGCACCGAGACGCAGGCGCCAATGCCGATCAGCGGCGTCAGGGTGCCCTTGTAGAAGGCGAGCGCGCCCTCGTTCTTGTAGATTGACGTCGCGGCGGCGAGGGCGGACGGGTAGGTCGTCGTGGTCTGCAGGCGGACTTTGACGATATCGAAGGGCTGGCCTGTGGGTGGGGGTGATTGTTGTTGTTGTTGTTGTTAGTCGAGTGCCAAGACTGATCGCTATACCTCTTCTTTTTCTTCTCCTTTTTTTTTGTTTTTTTGTTCGCTCTCTTAGAACTTACCAATAAGCACCTGTGCAATTCCACCGGCCGCGCCAGCAGCCAGATCCTTGGCCGTTTGCAGCGCGCCACCGCCATGTGTTTCTCCATCACCTGCCATCTCTACTCTTTCCAGCCCAGCTAGGGATCAAAGAACTCGATCAGAAACGAGATTTTCTGGTCTTGCTTCCTACTCAAAACTCGCAGCAACCTCGTAAAGGAGACAAACGGCCGGCCCCGCCCCCGCCTGGTGGTCAATTGACCCAGCCGAGGTGAAGTTTGTTTGTGTTTTGAATCGCGGATTTGGTGTTTCGCTTTGTATTAGAAGCAAAGTATTAAGTTGACGAATAAATGTGTGATGTGTTGTGCGAAACGAGTCAAAAGTCAAGAGCATTTAGACTCAACAGTCCCTTGTTTGAAGGAAACTCTCGGCATAAGGGTAGGAAGCTCGAGTTTGTTAATTAATTTCGCCGCGATCGGAGCTATCAGAACGGCGCAGCGGTCAGAGCTGTGGTGGGGCCGATACGCGTCCCTTACAGATGACATGCTGCTAGCCGCAACGGCACATGGTAGCACGCAAAGATAGGTAGATGTAGGGATTGTAGGCGCTCTCTCTCTCTCTCTCTCTCTCTGTATATACATGCGAACAATTGCTTTCTGCTTCTGAATTTTGCACTGATTTTTATGATATATCTAGTCTCGTAAATAACAGCAAGGGTCAGTCGTAAAAGCGATGGGTAGATTACAGCAACTCAAATTCAGGCCATCTCCACATTTTGCCATATAAATTTAGCCTGCCGAAGTGGGTAGCACTGCTGTTGCAGTAGATAGATCTTGGCATCACATGACCAGATGAGCTTAGTCAGCGCTGTGCACACCATAAAAGCGCTGCCACGCTCGTTAGCCTAGATAGCGCACCCTACCTGAATACATGGCTCTCCTACCACTCATGCAGGCTGCACGTGTACGTTCGTGTGCGTCAACTGCGATACGAGTACAGTACTTTGCTCCCAACTTGGTAGCCTTTTTTGGGGGCAATCGGCGCTGCAGTTTTCAAGAGTCAAAAAGTTCCTATCATCCAGACAATGCGTTGGAACGTCACGTTAGCCTACCCAACCGATACATGGTCTGCGATTGATGAAAACACGACAGGAAAAAGCATCATCCCGCCGTAACTATTTGCAGTAAAACAGGCAGGCTTTCAAATAATCTGATATCATCGGTGGAATCGACGGGATCAGCTCGTCGAAGGTAGCGTTGTTGCGTTATTGCGACATTCAAGTATAGAAGATGTATAAATTAAAATTGTGGATGGCGTAGGGTTTTTGTATATCTCGAGTAAAAATCGAGAGTAAAAACACGGGGAGCAGAGACGAGGATAGCAGGCAAGAAGCTGAACATCTGGGAATTGCTTGTGGTGACTTTGGGACAGATCAGAATCAATACGAGCAAATTTGTTTTACCTGCGACTTTTAATGTCGATATTCTAGAACTTGATAATACTTCAAGATTACTGATTAATCCTGTTTTCACCCTTCCCCTGTGAGAGTCATTTACAATGCGCATTGCCAATATGATTCTCACATATAAAGGACATACGGAGTTGCTAGTCTCCCAAATATTAGTTTAGAACCATCGGCCATCGATTTGAACGATACAACTGTTGCAACCTTTACTTTTACACTTTTACCTCGTTCCCCTTGGACTATTATTTTGTCTCGATTCCTACCTGTCTTCCCATATCAAGATAGCATTTCACATTTCAGGCCTACAAGTTTCGCAAACCATAAACATGATATTTCCTACCCTCTACCTCCCTATCATGATCGCCCTTCCGATGGGCGCTGCGGCAGGATGGTGTCAGTACACTGTTACATGTATTTCAACAGGAGAAAGACAGACCGCTGCAGCAGAAATAGGCATGGCAGCCGTCAAATGGGAATTTTCCTGTGATGGTCAGGAATACACCATTACCCTTCAAGCTACTCGAGGCTGCCCTAATCCGGTGCCCGGGGGGCGATTGGGCGGTGTTTACATTACTAGTGGCAGACGCCAGCAAGGAGGGGATCACAGACGAGTCTTTCCGCTGTGAGCTCTCCCTTTTCTTTATCTCTTTCTTTTTCTCTCTCTTTCTCTTTCTGCTTTTTTTAGACATATATAACATTTGCATATTATGCGTTCATGCACCACCATTTCATTGCTCAGCTCATCAAGGGGGGGAAATCCGGGAAATTCTTACTTCTTTTCATGCTTTGACCTTAGCATCATACCCTGAAACAATATACCCTAAATTCTCCTAAGCTTGTTTGGCCCCGAATTGTAAACTTGTGCAGTGGCTGACAGTCTAAATGTCCCGGTTTACAATAATGCCTCAGACAGAGTCAGCTGCGTCGTTTGCAAGGATAAGACAGACGAGCAACAGGGGGTAGGTAACAGACCCGGCTGGCGGCTGCTATCGTTACTTTGAAGACTACAGGAGCATTCATGAAGGCCTTTTGTTACGTTTCGCAATGGCTTCTGCGCTCTTCGCC
>NC_043743.1:916826-931503 GCF_004337985.1 Pyricularia pennisetigena
TAACTCCTTGGACTCGCGGTAGTCGCGACGTGACTGGCAGCATCGCCTGATAGTACCCATAACAAGGGCCCATTCTGAATGAAGCCTCGGAACCAAAACAGTTCGGTATAGCAAGCTTGGAACCATGTCAGAAATATTCAAATTTGCTGTATATTCTGGCTAGCTTCATGTCGTAAGCTTTGCTTGCGCTTTAACGGCAAGTGTAAAGAGAAACCGTCAAAAGGTTTAAATTTTGCAGACACCCTTATACTAAGCTTCATACCCGCGTGACCTTGCTCCCCTTCTCCCCCTGCGCCTGCGCATTGATCTGGATGGCCTCCTTGAGCTTCGCTATGACCTCTGGTTGGTTGCTAAACGCCGTCTGCAGAAGCTCCTCCAGCTCCCTCTCGACCTTGGCCGTGTTCTTGCCACCCAGCTTGCTCCGCGACTGCGCCTCGTTGACCAACGCCCCCCACCGCCGCGTGAAGGCGTAGATCGACTGCCGCAGCAGCTCGTCCAGCTGCTCGCCGGCGTCCTGGGTCTGCGCTCCATTGCCGCCGGCCTGCACACCGCCACCTGAGGCCCCGAGCGCAGGTGTGCCCCCGCCGCCTCCCGCCGCCGGCGAGCCGCGCGAGAACAGTGATGCGCCCGGTATGAAACTGCTAAAGTATCCCACCCAGTCCTGCGCGGCCGATAACGTGTTCCATATCTGTCCAAAGTGCTCCATGCCCGCCCCCTGCTCATTCCTCACGTCGCCGATTTCTAGCTTCATCAGTTCGTTCTTGAGGATTAAAAGGTTCTTGATCATGAACAAGTCCGCGTCTGTCCCGTTTTTGATAGACTTGATCCGCGCTTCGGCGCGATGGAGCGCTGCTATCGACTCCTTTATGATCTTGAATACTACCGGACTGCTTCCTTGCTGTTGATATGTAAAATTCGAGTTAGTATCCTGTGCAAAATGTCCGGAATGCGATTTTTTTTTATATTTATTTTCGGTCCAGGCAAAAACTTACGCATCTCTCCTTAGGCATGCACTGATCGAACAAGACAAGCAGTCGCAGCGCCGTCTTGACAGGCGGGTACGCATTTGACGAAGCGCCGCCTCCAGGAAAGGCCGGCTCAATTTTCAGAGACTCGGGCACCACTGGCGCCTTGCTGATGAGCTTGGTCACCTCGGCCTCGAAAACACCGTCGGTGAACTGCCACAAGTGCTCACCCAGCACCCTGGCCGTCACCTCCTGGCGGTGCAACGCAACGGACATGTCGCTCTCGTCGATCTCGTCGTAGTCGATCGTCAGATACTCATCCGTCATCCAGCCAATGACCTCGCATAGTATCTGGAGTTCGACGGGCGCCAGGACTGCCTGTAGGTTCGCGGCTATGGGCGCCACGTTGATGGCAGTGACGGCGTCGCCGCGGTAGGCCTTGATGGTCGCAAACGCCGAAGCCTGGTCGGTGCTGTACTGCGGCTCGAGGCCAAAGACGCGTGCAAACAGGAGGAGCTCGTTGTGCGACCGCTCGAAGCACTGCTTGACGTAGTTGCGCGATGCCGTCTCGACCGACTCCTCCCCGGCCTCCTTCTTTAGCGTCTCGACGTCGGCCTGGCCGAGCGGTTTCAAATCTCGGTCACGCGCGGCAATGTAGGACCGGAACATGTTGTCGGCGGTGTTGGCATATGTGGCGGCGCAGAGGCCGGACTTGGGGTTGCCCAGGCGGTCATAGGCCTCACCCACTACCTTTTGGATGTTGGGAATTAACGAGTAGGAATCCAGCATCATCTCCTCAAAGCGGCCATACGCAAGCGCGTGACGGGCAGACTCGGACTGGGTTGCTGCAATCTGCTTCGATATCTCGCCCGAGACCTTGTCCAGGAGTGCGGTGAAGCCGACTTCAAGTAGATGCAAAGCTTTGGTGAGCAGAGCTTGATAGCGTGCCTCGTATGATTCGGCATCGCGATATGTGGGCTATTCATCAAGCGATTCGTGACAAGTTAGTTTTGTGTCAAGTCAAAGAGTATGCAGCCATATGTGTATCCATAGCTTCTGCATAGCTTCAACATACATGAGATGACATAAAGTCAATGCAGGCCTCCAGGTTGGTCAACATCTCAGCAAACGGGGCACCGTCTGCCAGCCGACTCGCTCCGGGTGCATTCAGCCGCCGGGTGACCTCCTCTAGGTACGCATAATAGTAAAAGTCGGAGCGGACGTCGTCGGCAATCTTCTCCAGCCTCCGTTGCTCGGCGAGCAGGTCGTCACACTGCGCCTTGAAGGACGAGGTCTGCTCCTCGACCGCGCGGAACGACTCGGCCAAGGAAGCCAGGATCTTTAGCGCGCCGTCCGTCTCCTCGATGAGCGTGTCGAGGTGTCTTTCCGTCAGCGCCAGCTTGTCGCGGTACGTTGTATATTCTCTCTGGCTCGCCTGGAGTAGTTCGTCCTCGAGCTCCCGCCACGCATCGGCATCGAACGGGTCGTCCCCTGTTGTGAGGGTGTGGCCCTGGGCCGACTCTGGTACGGCCAGCCCTTCCAGGCTCCTTTCCTTCTTTTGCTTTCTCTTCTTGCGCTTCTTGGGTGTGCCATCGGCGAGGTGCTTCCGCACAATATCGTAAAAGTCGGAGTAGGACTTTGCGCGCCGGCTCAGTACCGGCTCGGGCGGGCCGTCATCTTCACTCCCTTCATCGACGCTTGCAAGGGGGTTGGCCACGTCGGAGGATTGATTGAGGCCCTGAATTCGACAAGGTCAGCAACACAGGCATTAAATACGGCTTCGAGCGTGGTCTTGGGGCGGTTTAGTGCGAAACAACTGACATTTGGCTGCAGCAGCAAAGATTCTTTCCTACGATGTGTTCCTTGGCCTTGCGAAGAGCTTGTCTTTTTGTTCTGAATTTCCGGTACAAAGTTGTACCAGGAGTCTTCGTACATTTTCTTTCTCTCCTCCTTCCATCAAGGAGGTGAGGTTGAGGATCACTATGTTGGCGGTCTTGTCGCTAATAATTGAGTGCGTCTATTGGGCGTCGGCGATTGAGCTATGTGGCGGGGACTTGGCATTTGGCTCTCGCCTGCAAACAGGCAGGGTGGGTTGGGGTTGTGCTGGAATAAGAAGCTTGACCCTTGTAAAAACGGCTGGGGACTTCAGGTCCCCCACCATTAACAACAATGACGACCAGACGAGGACAGTGGACAGACTGCTCAACTTTCTGTATGTAAGTAATACATTGATTGTTGGTGCAGTAATTCTGCAAGCATATTGACAAGCTTTTCGACTAGATCCAAGCCCCGTGTTTCCAAAGTCACCAATGATGTTATAACAATTGGTATAACAACACAAGTTCTTGCACGAAATGGCGCACAATGCCCAGGATCTTGGTTGCGTAAGCTAACCGCCAACGCCAAACAATCGAGGCACTCCAGAGCTGGCCTGTCCTGATAAGCTGGAGACAGGATAAATACGATGATTACGATGCGCTTCCTGCGTCCATCCAACTCACATCCATATTTGCAAGGTTTTGTATGAAAAAAAAAAAAAAAAAAAAAAAAAAAAACCGGCATTCTGCCCAACTTCACTCCCGCAATCGAAACCATGGCTCGCCCCATTTCGCTCCTCAAACATATCGCCGCATGGTTTTTGTTCGCAACTGTGGTCTGGTCTTTTAGTATTTCTCAGGGCGACATCCTACCCAATAGTTCGACGTGCAGCCGCTATGGGCTGAACGGCTGGCAACTCTTGGCCTGCCGCTCGTTGCCCAGCGTCATGTTCGTCCGCTGCGTCTCCAGCGCCGTGTTCGTCTGCTTCCTGCCCAGGTGGTTCAGCCAATGGCTTGACAGGTGGGCTGGAGTTTTCGTGAGCGCACGCATCCTCCGCGCTGCCTGGCGAGGCGCAAGGGACCCAAGGTTGGACCGCCTGATAGGGCACTGTCGTGAGCCGTGTGACGGGTGCCCAGAGTCACAATGCGCCATCTGGTCGGATCATAATACGGTGCTAGGAGTCCTGGAGACCACTGCTTCTGCCTCGGGGGTTCCCAAACTCAATTATAACGCAAAGCAGAAGCAGGGAGGCTAGAAGGCTTCCGTCGAATCGGCTGTGTGAACACAACTCCGGGTTTTTGGAGCTGTTAACGACACCAAGCAGTCTAAAGAAAGTTGTGATATTGTATAGAAAGGCGACTCGATGGGAGGGTGGAAACAAATAGGACCCCGTCCTGAGATAGCCTCCTGGCCAGGATTGGCTTGTTATCTGGATCAAAGCTCTTTGATCTCCTGGGTCGCGCGTACATGGCCAGGGATGGCATGAGCGGCTTTCCCCCAAATCCAAATAGGAATTTCTTACAGTTTATCCCTGTAATGAAGCCATCGAGCTCAGTGAGTTCGAGTCACTTTATATAAACAAATAGGATGCGATTTTTGAAAGTATAATGTTCTCATTACGAAGCATCAAAGCAGAAGAAGAACATGGGCAAGTTTTGATGGTTCTGATATCACGTGATGGCGGCATGGATCAGCCACTCAGGGATGAGCTTTTGGAAATCTTCGAGGGTGGAATGGAGTGGACCTGCTATAAAACGTCACTCTAAAACACCGTAAACGGCATGATCCGATGAGATGGTAGCTCAACCCCAAGCACATTAATGCTGCACTAAACTCAAACTCGCCTGTATGACGGCATCAGTTTGCTTGGAGATCACAAACTCTTTTACAACGACGGCCTTGTCCCGCCGCACAGCACAACAACTGGTCTGGCCCAAGGTCAGGTAGGTAATCACGGTACCTTGCCCATCTTTCAAAGTACCTACCTTAGGCATTTACGTGCACGCCGTTTGGTGACATCCCCAACCATGTATCGAAGTGCACTTCGCCACTCCGGCTTGCGGGCGGCAGCTCGGACTCCATCGCGTACAAATGGAGCATCTCAATGGGTCCGCCACGCCAGCAGCTCACCAGCCACAGGCAGCAGCGGCGGTTATGGCAAGATGATAGGGCTGACGTCGGCCTTTGTGGCATCGGCCGGTGCTGCGTGGTACTTTTACGGAAGCAACAATCAAGAAGAATTGTCAGAAAAGAAGAAGAAAGCAGCCGCCGAGAAACCTGCACCCGTTCCCAAGGGGCCGGTGCCGGCTGAGCTGATGGATGGGCCTGCCGCAAACTTGCAGGTCGACCGGAGCTGGGAGAACCCTGGGGTCTACGCTTGGGGTTCTAACTCTGGCAAGGTGGCGGCGCCGGATTCAGATGAGCAGATCATCAAGACTCCCACTAGGATCCCTTACTTTGACGGCAAGATCCTGCGAGATCTGAAGTTGGACAAGAACTTTGGCGTGGCCGTGACTGAGGATGGTGATATCGTCCAGTGGGGTACAGCCTACTCGCCGACGACGACAAAACCTACCCCGACTTTGAGGGGCAAAGATGTTGCAAAGGTTGCTCTGTCGAGCGACCGAATTATTGCATTGTCTAGAAACGGTACCGTCTACTCATTACCCGTTGCTCAGGCGGACCAGCTCGCCGGGGCCAAGCCCAACGCGAAGTCGGGAATTTCCTTATGGACCGCCTCATCCGACTCGATCAACTACAGGGAACTGACTCCCCCAAAGCTGGGCTGGGGTGAGAAGGTAGTGGACATCAAGAGCGGTCTGGATCATTGCCTGATGTTGACCTCACATGGTCGTGTCTTCTCTGCCGCCTCCAGCACTGCAAACTACCCATCCAAGGGCCAACTCGGAATCCCTGGCCTCACTTGGCTCACTAGGCCAAAGGGTCCCTTCGACCAGCCACATGAAGTCAAGGGACTGCCTCCCGTGGGTGTTGCCCAGATCGCTGCGGGCAATTATCACTCTTTAGCTCTCGACAAGGACTCCAAGCTCCATGCCTGGGGTGACAACTCTTCTGGCCAGCTTGGGTTTGAGGTCAACCCACAAAGCCCGACTATTGACGCTCCCATGGCTGTACCTCTCACTCGGCTTCTGACGAGCGGTGGAGTCCGGCGGTCCGAGATCACCTCGATTGCAGCTGGTGGCTCGAATTCATTCTTTACCACGTCCAGCATACCAGCTAACGGCCGCCCAACGGCAGAAGCCTGGTCCTGTGGCGCCGGGCTCCAGGGAGAATTGGGCAACGGCAAGTGGGTACACATGTCGACTGCGCCGGCCAAGATGAAGGCCTTGTCGGGCATGGCCGAGTACGACGACAGGACGCAGCAGATGGTGCCAATAGGGATCAGGGCGCTGTCAGTCGGAACTTCGCACGCCGCCGCGGTCTTGGACAACCTTACATCGGTCTCTGCGGCGCCTGGCAGCGGACGCAACTGGGGATCCGACGTCATGTGGTGGGGTGGCAACGAGTTCTACCAGCTCGGGACAGGCAAGCGCCGCAACGTGAGCGAGCCGGTGCGCATTGCGCCTCTCGACAACGCGAGGACCGGAAGCCCCGCCGCCGCCGACGGACAGCGGTTCCAGCTGGCACCGCCCAAAACGACGCGCATTGGCGAGGGTGGCCGGGGGCGCAAGGTTGGGCTGGAGCAGAGGATCGAGTGCGGGAGGAACGTGACGGCGGTTTATTCGGCGACTGTTGGGTAGTCGTAAAGTGTTCCCCTCTTTCTTGGCAATGTAAGATTTTGTGTTTTGACGATGTTTCTGTTGTCGTGTAGTGTACAAAAAAGGTTAGGGGGATGGTGTAGTTCAAGGTTGATACCTGCTTGAATCTAATTTCAACGGCTGTAAATTATGTACAAGAATATTACTGAATAGTATCCGTGTTTAATGGCAATCACGCGTCTCGCGGGGTCTACTATCGTAATATAGTCGTCCAAACTAAAAACTGGGCTAAGCTATAGAATAGTATGTATGGTGATTGCTTCATTCAGGCACGCGGCTTAATTGAGAGCTTGGTCGGCTGAAGCATGGCTTTTTTTTTTTTTTTTTTTTTTTTTCATGACGTTAATTGCAAGACAGAGGCGGCAATCTTGGCCGATACCAAGGGAACGGAAAGTACTTCGCCGGATTTTTCTAGAAAGAAAACAAGAAGTACAAAAAGTTCCTTATCCCTGCCCGTTACACAGTGTTCATATCCTGGCTCAGTGGCTTGTGTCTTGACAAACCCAGCTCGTCCAGTGAAATGCTACCCCGACATTGGACCTCGAGAGGGTTTTTGTGGATGATGCCAAAGTCCCGAGATCGGGGAAACCAGACGCCAATCGATCCAGGCTGGACGAACAGCCGGACATGAACGATATTCTCCGATTGTGGTGGGCTACTGTTTTGTACACGTACTACGATTGACCGGCTTTCTTTCTGGAAACCACAGGGCGGGCCAAGCAATGACCAATTTCACCCATCATCTCGAGCTAAGTCTGGCCCTATGACGATATTGGCATGGCTAGCTTCAGTAGCTGAAGATCCCCATGACCAAAGAAAGAAACGGCAATTAACTGAATCCCCATGTCAAATCCCAATGTCAAGCTGCACTGCGCCCCAAGTGGATCGCCAGGCACGGTAACAGTTCCTCCCCGCCTGCCCCTCATCCATCGCCCCTTTTAACGATGCTACATTACGACGAACTGAGTGGCAGGCGATTCTCTAACAGTGCGACTCACTCTACCCTGTACTAAGGAACGGATGACGACTTGCGCTGATGCCCCACTGACGGTAGTTGCTCCTTCCTAGAACTCCATCAGAGATCTGGGAACGGTGAAATCCTTTCTACTGCTAATTCCAAATACCTCAGAAGAGGCTGGTTGGTCCTCCAAAGTTCCAAGTCATCTCCAGTCCAGGATCTGTGTGGTAGGGCGATACTTTCTTTTTCGCCGATGCCCTTATTTTTAGTCTAGTCTAGACTTTGTACGACGACAATCCCAACCCTCGTCCGAGCAATAACGACGTAAGGCGCGACGCTAGTACTCGTTCGATCCATTTTCGACTCAAGCTGAATCCGACTAGAGTTCGGGGTTTCCGCCCACCAGTTGGGTTCAGCAATTCTCTTGCAAAACAATATTCTCCGTCGGGCGCCTAGAGGCCGCCTGCGCCTCGGCAGCGCGCTTTCGCTGACGCGCTCCTTAAACAGAGGTGCTGTGCGGTTTCTCTGTCCAAAACCTCTCCAGATCCTACAAGCACTGCCCCTCACCGCTGTCACGAAAGCTATCCCAACAGCAACACCGAAATCCCCCACCGCGGCTTTCCCAGCCAGTACCTCGATTGTTCGTCTGTGCATCAACGTCGGTGCGTCGACGGGCGCCCATTTCGACATGGAGCGCTTTTCCAAATTCCGCCGGAGCAAAAAGGATGCCTCCGGACCAACCCCGACGGCAGCATCCACGGGAGACGACAGGAGCACCGGCAGCGTCTCGCGCACACCATCCCCTCACTCCCAGAACCAGTCCCTTGCGCCGCAGCAGCCTGCTCCGGAGCAGCGCAGGAAACCTTCGCCCTTTCGCGGCCTCGCGAACCTGCGCACCTCAGCCAAGCGCGCCCGCTCCTCGCCTCCCGCCTCACTGCCGCAGTCGCCATCGGCAGCCTCGGTGCAACACCAGAACTTTCACCTCAGCTCCCACACGGCGCCCCGGTCGCCTCTCTCAGCAATGTATCCCGCATCAGAATCGTCAGCAAACCGCTCGTTATCGCAATCGCGCCCTTCGATTGGGACGGATGACGGCTGCAGACAGCGCCGGTCCGGCTACTTCGACAGTACTACGGTTGCCGAGACTTCAAGACCCAGGATTCCCTTCTTCTTGACCCTTTCGCAGCAAGAGATTGAGCAAAGGTTCCAAGACCTGACTTGGCTCGAGCGCAACCGCCTCCAGCTGTCGATGCAGAACCCGGCGCCTTCGTACCAGTGGGCGCGCGTGCCAGCTAGCACGACAGTTAAGAAGCTTGATCGTTACGTCAACGTGCAGCCATGGCACAACAATCGAGTCAGACTACAGGTGCCGCCGGGGAAGGTTGACTACATTAACGCGTCGCCCATTGTGCTGTCGACGCGGGCGGGAGATGAGCACCCAAGTCGGTACATAGCTATGCAGGGGCCCAAGAAGAACTCGGCCGAGCACGTCTGGCGCATGGTGGTCGAGCAGCTGCGGAGTCCCGCCGTCATTGTCATGCTGACAGAGACTCACGAGGGTCCGGCCGAGAAGTGTTACCCCTACTTCCCGCGGTCGCCCGAGGACCCGCCCCTCGAAATAGGCTTATTCGATGAGTTCGCCGACGGGTTTCGCGCGACGGTGCGTTGTGAGGCAATTGAGCCCACCAGCGCGGGAGACGCCATAGAGCTGCGCAAGTTGGTCATCCGCGTTCACCGCCGTACTCCGCGTCCTACCACACCCCAACCACAGGGGAACAGCAAGAGCTCCGAAGGTAGTCCCTTGGGGACATCGGCAGAGGACGAAGACGTGATCATGATGTCGCCAACTAAAGCAGCACCAGCAACAGGGCTCACGATGCAAAGCATGTCCCCCGGCACAAATCACGAGAGGGATATGACAGTGACACCTGAAGGGCATTCGAACGGTGGAAGCACAAACGGGACAGATGCGTCCGAAGACGATGTGGATGAGCGTGTTGTGTATCACTTCCTGTATACCAAGTGGCCCGACTTTGGCGTGCCAGCCCTGGAGGACCTTGACTCGTTCTTTGAGCTGATGCGACTGTCGCGCGAGAAGAACGCGGACGTCGACAACCCCCGCATCGTACACTGCAGCGCTGGCGTCGGCAGATCGGGCACCTTTATCGCGCTCGAGCATCTGATGCGTGAGCTGGACTCGGGCCTGCTGGAGAACTACGACGACAGGCGGAGGAGCAGGCGGAACGGCGGGTCTCCCGCGACCACAATGGCCACGGCAACCCCGAACAATAGAAACAACGGCCACCTCGACTTGAGCTACGACGATGACGATGACCTCATCTTCAGCGTCGTCAACCAGCTGCGCGAGCAGCGGAGGACCATGGTGCAGGCCGAGTCGCAGTATATCTTCATCTACCAAGTCATGCGCAAGCTGTGGCACGACAAGTACGGGATCGAGGAGGACCGGGAGCCGGCGGCGAAGAGGCATGAGGGCGATCCCTTCGTCGGGCAATAGAGCAGAACCAGATCGGTTGGGAGTCTCTAGGCCAGGCTAATGGCTGCCAGGAGTCGTTGATGATGGGGGGTTTAATATGCGTCTGTCTTTTTTTTTTCTCATTCCCTTTCGATATCCCCTCGGTCTATCACCGAAACTGCTGCTTCCTTTTTCATTCTTGTTCTAGAGGGGTCTTGTGACAATGGTGGCATTATAGAACATTTCTTGGAGCGTTGTCTGTTTCGCATACCTTAGCCCATGCTTCCTCTTGTTTTTTTTTTTTTTTTTTTTTTTTTTTTTTATCATATCATGCATACCGGATATACCTTGCATTAAATCAGCGGGTTTGTTATACTAGTACTGCTTTCACTTGTTTCATTGGTCTTAACAAACTTATGTTCCTGATGCGTGAAGCTTGATACAGATGTGGCTTTTTCCGTATACTATCGGACTTGGAGGCGTTGCTCTCATAATTCGTTCTTCACGACAATGAGCACATCATCGTTCAAGTATAATCAGTAAGTTTTAAATCTTTACCAAAATATATTCTTCAGACGTGGTCTGCCTTAATAGCTCGGGGAGCCGCTTAGGGAATCCGGTTTGCTATCCCTCAGAAGATAGTACTATATAACATATCCAATGACCACTGTCTTTTCTCATCATGCAGGATACGTTGCTCTGCAAAGCTCTGGAAGTAGCCAGAGAGAGAGAACGTCAGCGCCAAAAAAGGTCTTCAATCGTCAAAATATCCGGCAGCGTCGGCAGCGTATCACCTCAAACCTTGCTTGACGTATTTCTCAAAAGCCTTTGTGGAGGGTTACATCCAAGAGTGGTGTGTGTATGTGTGCTTAAGGGCAATGCATGGTAAGCGAGCGACATCCAGATGCTGCAGCCCTGTGGTTTTAACGAGACTCGAGGAGGGAGCTCCAGCTTGGGCCATGCACGTATTCATGAACCCTCATGGGGTAGGAAAACCCGTCTCCCTCCTCCCCTAGAAACAAGTCATGAAATCAAGCGACCATCCCTTACTTCCTCGTGACGAAAAGTAAAGGGCAAGAAGACAAAAAAGAAAAAACTGCCGATAAAGGAACGCTCATCGTCCCATTTCTGTCCCGCTTCCGGCAGGTCGCGTATACCCGAAAGGGGACATGTAGTAGCTGCACCCATGCGCCAAGAAGTGTGTAGGATCAACGGTTGATAGAGGAATCGGGGAGGGTAGGAGGGAAGAGAGTTGTGTCGTGCATGCGGAGAAAGGGGCTAGCGGGAATGGGAATGGGTGTAATCATTGTATAATCATTGTATAATCATTTGATTTTGGGTCATATGTTTTTACTTCTCTGTTTATCTTTGATTCTGTATTCTACTTTGTAACTTTTCCCCCGTCTCATATCACTGCGCATGACTATTCTGCTGCGCTTAGGTGCGAAGTAGAAGGTTCTGCATCTGAAAATCGGGGGTTCCCCGCGAAATCGGAAAAATCTGACGTCGCTGACCGTCTAAGCGAAAAAGAAAAAAAAAGTGAGGGCAAATGCGGGTGACGGTGGCGGCAGTCATAACCCAACCTGACATCTGGGCACATGCACCCTATGAAGCTACTATCCCGAACTCGTATGAATGCAAGAGGACCGAGCAGGGGGAAAAAAAAGCCAGAAGGGGCAGGGCGGGAAGACGCATGCCATTTGCTGCAAGTCTTGTCGATCAGGATCCCCTCGAATTTCCCATGTGGTCAAACGACGTCGCACTGATGACGGAGGATGATGCGCATTGTGCCAAATGGCAAATGGGAGAGGAGGAAAAATGAGAAGAAGAAAAAAAACACAAATGGGAAAGGGGAAAAGGAGGCCGATGCGGGGAGACATGCACCGAGCACACAGACATTTTGACTGCATGCATTTCCTATTTTGCAGGCCCAAGATCTTGGTTTTTCAGAATAACAAAAAAAAAAAAAAGTCCATCCCTGGACCATCCATGTCTTTCAGCCGTTAGTTGTCGTGGGTTATTACGCTTAAGACAATTGACTATTTAATTCATACTTTGTTTCCCCATTCGATTTCCATCAGTTAAAGTTTAGCCGTTGGCTTTGGAGGTCCGACTTCCTGATCGAGCACCTACCTGAGACCCTCGGGTCTTTGGTGTGCAGGGTAGACAGGAAGGTTTGAAAACCCGGTACCGTATTCACCCAAACCAGGTGGCCTCACCGCACGTCCACCGAAAGAAAGAAGCCCCCACCCCCCTGTGCGACCATGCGCACGTACGTAGGGCTCACAACGGTACGCCAGTAGCGACGCTCCCGCACTTCAGGGTATTTGGACAGTGACACAACCTCGACCAGTTCTTCCGGTCTTTCGCTGATTGTAATTAAACACCTGGATTGTGTGACATGCAAAGACTTTTTATTGAGGGGGATGGTTGAAGAAAAAGAAAAAAAAGAGTGCATCACATGCTTCGACTGCCACGTAATACCTGGGGCTATACTATACTGATTCCAGTCCAGACAACCCGACGATTCCTCGGCTCGTCCGCACCAAACCCAGGTGGACCCGGAGAGATTTCTCCAAGCAATATCGTTCGAGATTCGCAATTGAGACAAGCGAACCGCTTAAACCGACATGCTGGGTAAACACGGATTCCAAGGGCCTGTTCGCTTGTTCGGGCATTTCCGTCTGCGACATTTTTTTCAACAGACGTACTAGGCCTTTGTGGACTAGATGGACTAGCCCTGGTTTCCAGTTTACCTAATGGGGTGGAGCTTTTCTCTTATATGTTCAGCGGGAGATGAGACTGTGACTCAAGGCTCCAGCTCTTGGCTCGACACCTGCCGAAGTAATCCCTTTGGCCCTTTGACTTGTTTCTTTTTGGTGCCCAACCCGGGACTGGGCGGCGCGCGGTAACGTTGGCACATGGCAGAACAGGCATTTCTCCACTCCACCACCCTCCGGGCTGGACAAAGCTGGCGCGGCTAATGTGGGGGGAACGCGGGCTTTTTTGTCTAAAGGGTAAAAAGGGCAAAAGAGCGCTAAACTTGGCCTGGAAACAAACCAGGCACTGAACCGGTCGGTACCGTACCTGAACTCTGGGCGGGTTTGGGTGGTTACGGGTTTACGTTGACTTGTACGATCCCATCCCTCGGCAACCAAAATAATTGCGGATGGCCCCGCACATTATTTGGGTTGGTGGATAGCATGTTCTTTTCTTGGACGAAAATCAGACTGCCGACAGACTATTGTCACAAATAAAAAGGGGGGAGCTCAAATGGACGGCATGATGTGATGGAAACAAAATGAGATGAGCAAGTAGTATGTAGCATGTGGCATTTCCGACAGACAGGTGCCATTCTTAGGCAGGTTGCACGAGGGGTCTCATCGCTACCGAAGGCCAGGAACAGACATGAGGGTCTGGACGGAAGATTGCGATTTCTGGACCATCACATGGTCTATAACCACAGTCCGGGGCAACGGGGGATTCAACCGGGGTACCTGCCGCGACAGATGCCGTCCCGGGGTTCGATTATTTATACGGGGACAACGAAGTATTGAATCTTCTGACCCTTGCGACAGCTGATACAAATACTAGCAAGATTGGGCAGCACTCTCAGTCAGGCAGCAGACAGGTGCACGGATGGCTCAATCCCGAATAGCAAGCCCTTGGTTAATAGAGGACCATGTGTCGGTGGCGATGGTAAATGGCGATAGCGAGGCACACGAACGAGAAGAAATGATGTTGATTAATATGGAGCGACATAAACAATTAGTTTGCGCGTATTATTGTTCCGTTATAATGAACCTTCCTCCGCAACTCCGATCGCTGCTAATTGTCTGCACGTGCCCGCACGGGAGCGCTGCGAGCATGCAAGTTGAAACAAGTTTCTTTGCCCAAAAAGGCTTGGAATGTGACACCGCGAATTAAAAAGAAAAGAAGGAAGAAAACAAAAGATATGTAGATGATGAAAAATATCAACACTGGAAGCGCAAGTGGAAATCTGTCGCAAAGATTACTGGTGACTACATGTATCTATCACAAGGACCGACTGTGAGACTCGATACTATTGAAATGGCCGAATCGTCGAAGCCATAGCATTTTTTTTTTAAAGACACGGCTGACATTGAATGTCATACCACGCCAAGAGCCTCACCTAGCATAATTGCAACCTCGATGTGCCTTTAGCAGTATGCAACTTCCATCTGGCCAATCCCATCCATCCCAGGTGCATCCTGACCAGAAGTGTCGAAAACCTGGGTCAGCCAGCTCTTACCAGCCCGTCAGTCGGTCCTTTGCTTTTTTTTTTTCTTTTTTTTTTTCGACTGGGAGCATTAAGGCGGCTGACTGCACTTCGTTCGTCTCATGTTTGTTTTCTTTTTCTTTTTTGCCTTTCTCTTAACCCCCCGCTGCGCAACCGATCTGCAATCTCGCCCGTGATTATGCGTGCAGGGCCAGGCCAATTGATCCCCCTTGCTTACCATGCTGTAGGTGCCCGGGTAGGAAATGCTAGATAAGGCAAATAATATATTAGTTTACTTACATACCTAACCTAGCTCTACTGTAGTCTAAACTAGACTAGACTAGACGTAGTAGAGCAGCCAAGCATGTCGCCTATGCTGTAGGTAATGTTGCTGCAACTGCGCGACATGACTACCATTTCGAGAAATCTAGACTAGCCCCAACC
>NC_043743.1:931561-1008450 GCF_004337985.1 Pyricularia pennisetigena
TCACAAACGCAAACTTGTACTGTAATCTAGCCTGGGTTGAGGGTGCCTCCCTACCGGACTGGGTGCCCGGCAGCAAGCTTGCTTTGGAACCTAACAGGTCCAAGACGCCCAAAAAGACGGCACGCACCCATGTCACCGATCCATCAACAGCAACTCCACCATTCCCACTAGAGAACAGTTTGCAACGGCCCGAAACCCCTGTGTGTGTCAGCGGTTTCTGGAAGCTTTTTCGGGTGCTTTCTGTAGCAATCCGGAATTTCTACTCCAAAAGAAGCGAAAGAGAGCCGCAGTCGGCCATGGAGGAGAGACAGCAACCCCAGTAAAAGTAACGAGTCTCTGGGTTTATGTGGTTCACCCGGATTTTGTCTTTGATTTCTGTTCGGAGTCCAGTCTAGACTAGTTGATGTGTTTGTTTGATCCAGAGGTCCGATAGTTCTTTACGCACTCGGCTGCAAGCTCCGATCTATCTGATTTTTGTGTTTGGATAATTAGCGCTTTTGCTCCTGTCTTGCAGTGAACGGCGATCATCTATCGTCGTCACTTGTTGCCTTTTTCCGACTTTTTTTTGGAGATAGAAAGGGGAAAATCCACACACACACACACACACGAATCTGGGAAAAAAAAAAGGAATTGCTTTTGGTAACTTTAGCCTTTCAACCCACGGCGTATCCTCCCGTCCTTTGTTTTTTTGCTCTTTTTATTTTATTTTTATTTTTTCCCCGTTTCTTCTCCTCCTTGGTGACACCCCTCTACGGAAAGCAAGGTCATATATCCCTGCGCGCTGGAGTAGGTATCCATGCACTCGGGACCACTCCCTGCCGTGAAAGCTTGCTTACCAGCGACGATTCAGCTTCCTTCCTAGCCCACTGCCACGAAGGAACTTTTAGTTGGAGTATTTGATCTCCCCCGCCGCCACTTTAGACTTGGGGGAGCATCCGCCAGCAGCGTCTTCATTTCGGTCCCAAAATTTCCCATCTTTGACCAGTCACAATACGAAGATTACACACCGGCCTACCTACATACGCGTCTCTCGCACTACTCTGCAATCTTGTCTGGTTGTCTACACACGGAGTTGGGTGGCACCTTGCCTTAACTACTCCAAGTACACGTTCTGAGACGACTCCAAGCACCACCTCCAACTGCAAATCTGCAGATCAGCGACAGCGACAGCCACGGGAAATAAATAAAAAAATAAAATAAAATAAAAAAACAAAATCAAACAAATAAAAAAGAATAAGCTCCCTGACGAACCTCTCGCTTCCGACGTTTCCGAAGTAGCATCCGACGACCAAGGCTATTACCACTACAAACAGTACTCTGTTCCGGCTATTCTGCTCCGACAACGGCGTCAAGATCACATCACACGCCTGCGACTTTGCATCTCGTAAAATTACGCCTCTCACCACCTATGCCCGCCAGCGCCGGACGGTGCCGACTTTATATTATTCTCTTGCCTTAAACTTCAACTACCTGCCATTAAACCCGATTTTGTCTTTTTCCACCAACGCTCTTATCAGACCTTGCCATGATGGATTCTGGTAGGCTGGCCGCGATGCGCTAAGCATACAAACAGAAGCCAATAAGCAAACAATTTTGAGCGGTTGTATGCATCATCATTTGCTGGTTCCCCGCCCAGGACGGACATTGATTTGAGACTTTTGGGAACATCTCACAAACGATTTAACGACCTTCTCTCAGCGATCGAATCTCGGCCTCTCACTATAGCAACTGGTGAACAGTTCGGGCTGTCTATTACTTTGAGCCCGCCCAATTTGTGCAGACTCCATCGGCCAAGCTATAGCTCTTTGTCGAGACCGCATCCCAGATCACTACTAGGCTTGCATGCAGTGCATGAAGCGTCGCTGATTAGCTGTGGCATTAATAACTTTCGACGAAGGGATCACTCGATTCCTGGGTTGACTAACAAAATCCACCTCGGTTGAGTGATACGCTGGGATAATCCCGCTTGAAGTCCAAGACACCTACAACGGCGAACCTTGACTTTGACCGAGATACGACTCTTCTCACTTTATTTTGTATTCGTTCTATTTTATTCCTTTTATGGCTTTGTTGCTTGACAAAGCAAAAACCAAATCAACCACCGTCTTATTGCTGCTCGGCTTATTGCCAGTATAAAGCTCTGCAGCTCTGTCTACAATCGTTGTGCCTAGGGCTTTTGAATCTCGTCTGTCCATCAGCCGGCTTCAAGCATACAGTTCATCGAGACTGCACAGCGAGTGGCTGCGTCAGCATCAAGCAACAAAACCATAATATTCGGGGAAATACTACATTACACCAAGAAGAGTGTTGCATCTAGTAATCCATCATGACGTCGATAGTAAGTATTGCCTTTTTTTTTTTTTTTTTTTTTTTTTTTTTTTTTTTTTTTTTTTTCCTCTTCTTTCTATCTCTCTTCTCATTCTTGACTCTTTTCACCCTTCCCAAGCTGCTTCTGTCTTCGCATCCCTTGCATCGATTTCTTTTGTTGTTGTAACCGTCGATTTAGACACGGCTAGTTTATACTATCCTGGTTGGATACCGACCTGCCAAGTCCCACCTCCCTTCCCTACCTTTGACATACACACAACCATTGGTGGCCTTACTGCGCGCAATACACTCTTACATAACCCCCGCGCCCGACTGGGCAATGGACTGGCACATCCAACATACAGCGCATCCCATGGTCCTGGTACACCGGTCACATCCATCACTTGGAAGGAATGTGGCTGCGCGTGCTGCCGTCACCCAACACAATTTGCTGAGCTCATCTGCCCCAGGGTCTGCTATCTCTAGCTCGCTGCTGTGGACACATCGCGCATCACCTGCCCTGTCGTCTCACCGCTTCGACGTGGACCCCTCGTGCTCCCTACTTGACATTTATTTTTGTCTCCCTAGTTTGGGACTGCTCACAGTCGGCATGTTTTTTTATTTTTTTATTTTTATCTTTTTCTTTTTTTATTATTCTTATATCAAAGATCCTCCTGTCTTTTTGTGCCATTGTTCATGCCTAGACTGTAACTTCGCGATTTTGTACCAAGAACAAGGGCCACGATGGCCAACCTTGGTGCCTAAATCCAAAATAGAATCGAGATGTTAATACCTACTTTACAGCTTTGCCTGGTGCATTACTGCGACGTCCATGGGCCTACGCCCTTGATGGTCACCGAAGGGATACCGGTGCCCTGCTCCACCTGCTACGAAGATGATCCTTCTGAATTCCCTTTCCCCAACGAGCGGTTACAGTCGGGCGCCCAAACATCAGCTCAGGTTTCAGCACAGACGGCAAACGCCATCTCGGAAGCCTTGGGTCAGATGAATCTCGGCACCGGCAGGAGTGCGTCGCTTCCCGCTTCCGACCGAGAGAACACGGCATCGCGGGCCTCGTTACTACGAAGCACATCGCATACTACCACGCCTTTGGCCTCGGCAGTGGAAACCCCTCCGGTGAGCCCGCCGCCAACGTCGGGGAAGGACTCGGGCTTCCGGAAGACTTACGACACTCGGCGTGCCAACCCTTGTGAAAACTGTGCCATGACTCTACCACGCCGGCAGGAAGGTGCCTCAGGCGATGCAGGCATAGATCCGGGTGGCCCAGTCCTGCGTACGCGAGCACCTTATGCTAGGGTTTTTGACTCGGGTGCAACCTCTGCACGAAGCTCGCAGACTACATCATCATCCTCATCAGATACCGAGGAGGCTGGGAATAAGGGACCGCAGACTGCTCAGCCTGGTCACTACAGGCACTGGCGGACAGGTACGATTACGTCGACTACCTCCCGATCAAGCGCCAGCAGCTCAACCACGCGAAGGAGCCATACGCATTATGTTCACTATACCTCGACCCACGAACCAGGAGAAAGTTCCTTCAAGATAGTTCGCAACTCGTGCTTGCGTACTTTGTCCTTTGAAATGCTACCTCGTGCTCCGGCCACTTCCCCACCGGCCGGAGGCTACCAAGGCGTGTCCCCTACTCTCGGACCAAACGTACCATCACACACCCCGGCCTCGTTTGTGACGACGCACAGCACTGGCGCAGCTGCGTCAGGTGGCCCGATGTTCTTTGGCGACCCGGCCGCTGGCTACACGACAGCCTACATCTTCCGCATACCTGACGTACATGCTCGCGGCCACAAGCGAGTTTATGCCTTCTTGGCACTCTCGACGCACCGTGAGCGACAGGCAATGAAGCCATTTGGCTTTATCGCTGCTGCATTCAGAGACCTCGCTGCTTGGATCCAGGGTCTTGCGGAAGCCGAAGCTGAGCGAGCTGCCGAAAGCGTCGTTGCGAGTCCCGTCGTTTCAAACTCGCAATATCCCGGGATGTCGGCCTTTGACCAACGCCCTGCTGTTGTTCCCGGAACCAGCAGCTTCCTTGCCGCGGCCGGCAACGGTATCTCCCGAAGGATGGGCTCTGGATTCGGGGGTAGCATCAGCGCTCCCCGGGCCAGGGGTCTACCGGAGCTTGTTGGCCTTCCCGACTTCTTTATCGAACTCCACACTCGCTTCGTACGGCTTCTTCTCGAACTGGGCGTCGTGATCAACTCATGATATTCGGTGGCCTTGTCCAAGGCGTCATTATTTTGCTGGGCCCATCGCCATAGGCTCTTTGTGTGCCATGACCGACTGTCAGCATCAGGCTCGGGGAGTATCTCAGTCCATACGACAAACACATTTCCAACATCATAGCATCTTTTACAAAGTTTTCCTGTACCAACAAGCGCAACAATAATGAGAGCGAAATTTTTTATTTTTTATCTTTTTTTTTTTTTTATCTTTTTCATAGACGGATGGAAAATGGAACGGGCCTTCTACTTACTTCTTCGCTTGTGGCTACAAGAATGGGCAAAAAGACTTGGTAGAAGGCATAGTGGGAACGAAAAGACCGCCATCGCTGGTGGATCGGTCCTAATATGGGTAATGATTCTTATTTGAAGCTGTTTTCCCCCTCTTGTTCTGGGGGCTTGGTCTCTTTCTCCCTTTGTTTGTGGGCCCAAGGTATGAGCAAATTCATAGACTTCCTGTTTCTTTTTGTTTTCTTTCTCTCTCCTTTGGTGGGCTATTCCGTCGGGGGGGTTTTCACAGGACAGCGAGGAGTTTTTGATCTGTTTTATTATTTTTCTTTGTTCTGAGCATCTTCACTTCTTGCCTTTGCTCACCATGCTGTTTTCAACATCGCCTCAAGGCAGTGCAACATGTGAAGGGGCCAGGTATTGGAGACGGGGAGGCCAGACGAGGTTTGGAGGATATACCCGGAGGAAGGCATCACGTCATCTTCTCCCAGCTGCTTCATTATTTCCTTTTGTCATTACTTCAAGAGGGGGTTTTTCTTTTTCTTTAGCACTGCGTCATCTTTTTTCCAAACCAAAATGCCTACCTACTATATTTTGGCAATTTACAGGTTTCAAACTCATATCGTGTTCAGAACTGCATTTTATTTACCTTGCAGAAAAGGGTGTAAAACGAGCAAGAACCAAAGCTCTCCTTGTATGTATATGGGAGAGAGTATGTTGGAAACTTTCAGTTGAATGTTGCGCGCAGATTTGCGTCTCATCTTGTGTCTGTCCTACCTACATCTTGCATTTCTTTCTTTCTTCCCCCTCCCCAAACGTTGTCGACGTCAGGAGAGTTCGGTATTTCGCTCAAACGTGCACGCTTTCACTATCGTTTTCTTGGTTACATGGCTTTATCCTTCTCTACTGTTCTTCCTATTCAACTTGCTCATGTAAAAGGGTTCTGAGCCAGGGTCACGAAGCAGGAGGAAAACTACGCAAAAAGTTATACCACTCAGTCACGACGTCTTCTTGAGTCAGCAAGTAGGACGACTCTTACTGTACCCTATTCTTGGAAATTGATCAACGATATCCTTGTTCAATTGAACGTGGCCCCGACCCCAGGACCCGAGACCGATCCCATCTGGATGGTAAATTAAAAAAAAAAAAAGTTGCCCTTTCTGTCTTTTATCGTTACAAGTGATAGACCCGGACCCGGGCTTCCATGCTTCAATGGCGTCCATGCGCTCCTGGTTCGCAAAAGCGCAAGAATTACGTCTGCATTCAGAGTAAGAACTTCTCTCAGGGTCGCAAAGAGACCACCATATGCTTCCTTCTTCCACCACTCCCCACTAATCCAACCAAGTCTGTGATTATTTGTAGAAATCAAACTTGTTGTCCTCACTAGTACCCTTGACCTGGCTGGAGTAGGCATCCTCGAGATCGCTCTGGATAATGTTGTAGCGGTTCTTCCGCACGGCGCGCAGACCCGCTTCTTGCATGATGGCAGCGATGACGGCACCAGAGAGCGGGTCATTGCGAACAATGAGGCTGTCAAGGTCAACCTCGGGTGCGAGGCTCATCTTGCCGGCGATAGTGCCAAAGATGAGGCGCCTCTCGCGGCGGTCGCGGAGGGAGGGGAACTCAATCTTACGGTCCAATCGACCGGGACGGAGAAGAGCAGGGTCGAGCGTGTCGGCCCTGTTGGTGGCCATAATAACCTTGACGTTGGCTGTCTGGTCGAAACCGTCCATTTGGTTCAGAAGCTCGAGCAGAATACGCTGAACCTCGCGATCAGCACCCGTTTGGGCGTCGAAACGCTTGGTTGCGATGGCGTCAATCTCGTCGATGAAGATGATGGCGGGGGCGTTTTCACGGGCCATACGGAAAACGTCACGGACCATGCGGGGACCCTCTCCCAGGTACTTTTGGACGAATTCGGAACCGACGACACGGATGAAGTTGGCCGTGGTGCTATTCGCAACCGCCTTGACCAGCATCGTCTTTCCAGTACCGGGCGGACCGTAAAGCAGTACACCGCGCGGCGGGTCGATACCGATCTGCTTATACAGATCAAAGTGTGTGAGGGGGAGCTCGACAGCCTCTCGAATCTCCTGCTTCTGCATGTCGAGGCCTCCCACGTCGGCATACGTCACATCGGGCTTTTCGTCTGCGCCGAGCATGGCAATTGAAGAGTCGGCCTCAGGGGGTAAGATGTCGACGAGGGCATTCGAGTGGCGGTGAAGTGCTACTGATGACGACGGCTTGAGCAGCTCACGGTCGAGGGTGGAGAGAATCCGAACGACATAGTTGGAGCCTGTGCTCGACTGCACGATGCCGGTGCTGCCAGGATATATAAGTCAGTCCGCCGTCACCTGAGAGACTAGCACGCTTGGGAATACGACTTACTTCTGATCAATTGCCTCCATGAACTGCCCAATGACCAGTGGTACGCTCTGAATCCTCTTGATCTCCTCTTGCGCACGCACAAGCTCTCGCTTCAAACTCCTAAACCACGCCGAGAACGACATGTCAGCATCATCGAATCCAGCTGATTGACACAAGAATATTATCCCAGTGAATCTTGCTCTGCCATTCCGACGCACCTTTGCTCATCCTTGATGTATTCCTCCTGAAGCTGGATGTACTCCAGCTGCCTCTGGAGCTTTTTCAGAGTAGCGTAATCATCGCCACCTTCGGTTGGCAATCCTTCAAAGTTCTCGATACTAGGAATCGTAGACGGGGCTGCCTTTTTGTGTGGGGGAGTGTAGTTGGAAGAGTTTTCCACGAGAACGTCGCCCATCTTTGCGGCTATTCCTGTTGTGCTGCGACCAACGCACGCGGTGGTGATTGATGGTGGCGGAAACAAGACTTGGACAGTCGTGGATATCGCTGTGATGGATGCCTTGGGTTCCGATGTTATTCACGATGAATATAATTTGTCGCTAATCAACGTCCGGGTGTCGGTCGTAACGGTCGTCAGGTTCGAAGGTGGTAATGGTTGCCTGTGATGAGTTGTTGATGATTAGGTTATATCCCGGGTCATTGCATGCTGAGCTCCGCATGCTGGAAGAGTACGAAGCTTGTGTCAGCCTAGTACCATTCACGGACCAGCATCCGTGTCTCGATGGGGATAGAGTCACGTGACAAGTCACGTGACATCTCAAAACGGGTGGTCGCAACTCCCGACATAGGGATAGCCGTGAACTCACGCTTATAATCCATCGTAAAGTTAACGATAACAACCTGCAGTAAGAAAATATTATCGGAGGAACAACTAGGTAGGTATTCAACGTTAAGAGACCAAAGTCGTCGTCCCAAGGTGCATTTAATTGTTACAATCATAGCTGCGGTAGTGCCGCTGCGCAACGGCATTGCATGTTACTGGTACGCATCGAGTCAGGCTGAGTAGCAACCGTTGTCGGGGCCCAAGCCGATGAACAACACACCGTTCAAAGAAAACTGGTTTCTGCTGTACTATAGTAATATGTTCTTCAGACGATGGACCGACCTGAATAACCCTATCCGTCCAAGCCATCCTCGTTGACGGGTTCTAAGTCGCGATTTTCTCGAAGCTTGCAAGACTGTATTTGTTCGGACCAAAGTATTGTGGTTCCGAAATTCTTCCTCTGTGGTCATTTCTAACTTAATTGCTATTCGGTCATTGAAAATGTATTAGCTGCATGCTACAAGCTTTGCACTGTACCTGCGGAAACAAGAGAACGGAGTGATATCTGTCTTGATTGAAAACTATTTCCAGTGCTGATTTTGTTCCTGTTTTTTTTTATTGTTTCGAAGATTGATGTTGATTGCATATCGGGACATCAAGATATATATATACCTGCCTCATGTGCTACTTTCGGAACATACCCTAGCGTAGTAAACTGCTGTCGTTCTTAATCATTAATGGAAAGCCTCGGGTTCAACATAGCTTGACATCTATGGCAGACCAAAATGACAAACTGTCAAAGCCAATACGAACAACCTCTTCAATGGTGCGCCGCTAACTCAAATATGCGTTCAAGTTACCTGTAAAACAGCCGGAGCATATCGTGCGGCGAGCCTGGACTGTCTTCGGTATGACTAAGAATTCGAATGTGGAGATGGAGATCCATAATGGGGTGGAGAACAGAAAGCCCCCCCCCCCATCTGTCGGAGGTCTCGTTGCAGGAAAGGACCCTTGCAGACTGTTGCCGCCTAAAGTCATCACACTGTGGGGGTGGCTCCCCTCTCTCAACAACAGCAGAAGCGGCAGCCGACACAGCGCCAGGCGAACCAACACCGGAGCCAAGCGGGATGGTGTGATTCACCACATCTCTCCTCTCGACCAGCCAACATTTGGACAGCCTTGTCTTCCAACCTCCAAAACTAACCTTTTTTTTTTCAGTCTCAACCATTAACGAAATCCCTTTTTTCTTAACCAAATTCTTGTTTTATCTTCTTTGTTGCTTTCACCTGCCTCGCCTTGCTCGCTCGTCCGAGCCACAGAACGCTCCCGATCCTTACCCAGCTTGCCAGCCAGCAACCATTGACCCGGTTCAGGCGATTCCCAGGCCCGCTTTCCGCTGCTTCCTCAGAAGCAACTCCCACACCGTTCTGTGGTTCCCTCAGCGCCTCGCAATTTCTTGACTCCTGTTCTCGCCAACAGAAATTCCGGATTTGGACTCATTCTCTCGTACTCAAGACTTTTCAAGAATTAAACCACTTCTGCAACTTCCAAGACGATTGCCTTAGTCCTCCGGACGTCATCATGTCTACACAGTCCATCGCCATCCCGTCGGGCCTGACCGACCGCCGAGATAGGCCTTCCAATCCGGCGGTTCGGGTCCCATCTTCTTCGTCTTCGTCTTACTCAAGCTCTCCGAGGACACCACAGTCCGCACAATCGACTCCTTCACCATCGGCCCAGAAGCAGAAGAAGCTGATACATGAACGGCGGCCTAGCCTTCTCAGTAGGTTGTATCAGTTCGGAGGGCGGAATAGGACTAGAAACTGACTGCTCGAATAGGCTCGGCGATTCTCAAAGAGGAGTGCACAGTTATCAACATCGGCGACCCCGAGGGGCCTCCGAGACTTGTAAGTCGCTACTAGTCTCCTTAACAGTCACCTGGCAGGTGTAGCTGACGAACCATATCCTCGACCAGATCTCCTACACTGTCGCTAGCCAAGGCTATATATGGAACCCAGGTTAGTATATGATCTACTGGCCATTCTTTTACTTCGAAAAACCCATTATTTAACATGTTGTTTCGGCAAACAGAAATTTTCCTCCCATCGTACGTCGACCACGACTACATTCCTCTGGACCAACGCCGCGAGCCTGTCCACGAGATCACCGTGACCGACGAAGAGATAAACGCCATTTTCCCACAATAGAAGCCTCTTCTACATCGTCACAAATATGGCGACTCACTCCAAGTGCACATACACTTGCATTGACGATCAAAATGCCTTCACACCTACGCCTTTTACGACATCATATCATACCCCGCGGAACATATTAGAGCCCTTATTTACCCATCCTCGCGAGAATACCAACACCGTGTTTCCCCACCTTTTTTTTTTTTTTTCTTATTTCATTTATCTCTGTTCTTTACTATTTCTCATGGCGTTTCGGTACAAGATGGATTGCTTTGCGGGCCCTCTCCAGTTTCTTTTTTTATTGATACATCGGCGGACGACTACGGGGAAGCAGGGCTTTGCGGCTATGTTCTTTTGAGCAGTGACTGCTTTACCAATCCGGTAGATGCTATGCGACTCAAATGCAAGCGGCACGCAGAATGGCCATATGGGTATGCAGTGGCGGGGAGGTTATTGGTTTTATATACCTCTGGTTTGGCCGGTCTCATATTTCCAAGGCTGTTTGCGTTTTCTTAGCTCTGTTTTCTCCTCTGTTTGCTTTTGTTTGGGGCGCTTGGATTTGGGATTGGGAGTTGATAGGAACATCACCGAATAAACTCGTGTCAGCAGCTCTGATGTTACGATGCATGCCTGCCTGACGGAACCTTTGGATCGACATCAAGCTCTCCTACGATAGGCTGACTGACTATCTTGCATGTGAATGATTGCAGGCAGGCGGTTTTCAGACAGCACTTCAGAAATGTCTGTGCAAAAGCCGAAAGAGAGTTGACAGGTAGTCAGTCAGCAAGTCAGCCCAATCGACAGGTGGTGCAAGTCCGACTACGAACTGACGGTGCTGGGTCTCAGTTTATGGAGATCCAAACACTACGGTATTAATCTATTCCACAAATGTGAGAAAAAGGGAGTTCTGCACCTTACACCTCCGAAAAACAACGAGTCTGACACCTAATCACCTTCCGACAGTTTATACATTAGTCCTATGCCAAATTAAAGCGAGAGCGTCGGGTTGTCCGAGTTCGATACTGGTGCCTATCTAGATACGTTGGGTATATGTTGCAGTCGCGGAACGAATCGGAGAGGCGTAGCGTGGCACGCAGAATGACAAGGTTCAGAAACCAGCCACAATGTTCGTGGAAAAGCAACACTTCCCCCTTTTACGGAGTCACTGCCTTGCAAAACACAAGAATTAAATATCCCGGACCAACCCGAGGCGAAAGCATACTATACTGTCCTGAGTACCTGTTTGAGCACGCACTGTCCCGCACTGTGTGCAGCAGACGATGGCCCAGGCGGGAGGAGCTCATGACATGGCCCACCCCGCACATCCCCATCCAAACAATCCTTGCTCATCAAGGTTGTCCCATGCTTCTTTTTATCTTTTTTATCAAGTTCCCACATTGCGGGACCACCCAAAGATAGGCTGAATTCCTCCCTCCTAGGTACTTGGCAAAGTTGTAGAAAATAAACACCCAAGGTTACCGCAGCTAGCGGGTTAGACTATGCATGCAATGCTTAGCGGCCAAGCCGACGCGCTCTTATTCAGCATTATCCCAACTACTGCTGTACGTTGAGCGTGGGGGGTGGGGGGCAACGCTGGCGGCTTGGGCCGGACAGCAGCAGCCACTGCTTTTCATGTAAAGCAAGGACTTTATAGCTCACACCAGTGCCCGGAAGGATATAAGTGATCAATTGGCGGCAAGGGCGGCCTAGAACTAGTCTCCGCGGCAGACTGGCCTGGCTTCTGCTTCACAGCCTGTGAGGTCTAGAAAGTCTGCTGGGAGTCGTTGTCGGGGCGCTCATGTCGTGTGTGGCTGGTGGCTTTTTTTCTTTTTTTCTTTTTTTTTCTTTTTTTCTTTTTTTTTTCTTTTTTTTTTTGGCCAACAGTCGGTCCGTACGATGTTTAATGCATAAAAGCTGGGATCGTCACCAGCCAAGCTGTGACGATTCGAATACAACCTGGCTGGTCCTGTGAGGTGATTTCTACTGCTAGCTTGTCTATTCCCGGGCGAGCATCGAAGATCGCAGCGAGGAAAAGTACACAATTTAATGCTGCCATCTGTTACGTATCGATGCATCGGCACGGCCAAACGCAAGGCGGCTTTTGAATATTCGTCAAAGGGCTTCAGACATGGGTAGCTACGTAAACGAGAAGGTAGATTTTGTCCCCCTGCAAACGCCAGTTTGTGTCCGTCCTTTGGTGGTCACCCTGTTCACATGCTCCTCGTGGCAAATTCTTGATGAACCAAGGATCCCCAAGGCGTGATAAAACATCAATACGTAGTAATCGCAAGCCGCCAATGTGGACACCCAGTGAGCCCGCCGATTCTCCTCTCCAAAGTGGTATACGCCCGGCAAAGATACCTTGGGTAGATTTCAAGATCCATGAAAGAAAGACTGGGATAGGGGCTGGGGTGTGTATGTACAGTGCATAGTAGATGCAGGACCCCCGGATTGTCCATTGGATCGTGACCCACCCGAACGCCCCATTTCTTTTGGCAGCTCAAACTCCCCTCTTGACAGTCATGTACATGCCGATAAGGCTCCTTGGGCGGTAGATAACAATGCTGGCGTCACTTATTCCCACTCAGCCCACCCATCGCATCATAGGCAGGCTCCTGCGCACGGACATGGACCATGAAGGCGCATTTGGGTCGGACATTCTCAAAGTAAACAAAAACTTCAAGGTTGCGTTAACGGCCGCCATAAATTAAGGTCGTTCATGGGACGAAGAAAACAAAAAAAAAACTTTAAAAAAAACTTCAACAACTACGGACGGATCCCAAATTCCCCGAAACCCACATTTCAACCTTCCAAGATTAGACCGTTGGAATCCTGGTCGCAATTGGTTTCGAGCTTGACATTCAAATTCCTTCAGCTGTAGAACACCTATCAACGACGACGCCTCGGTCCCCTTGGCAGCTCAATTCAAAAAGAAGAAAAGAAAAAAAAAAGAAAAACCCAGACACCGCAGTAAAACACCAAGAGAACATAAGACTCCCATAACCCGTCATGGACGCAGGCACCTCTGCGCACCGCAAGGTTGAACTGCAGTCCCCCGAGGACTTCACCTACCTGCTCAACAACGTCCGACGCGCCGCGGCCGAGAGCATCGGGGCGGCGTTCCCGCTCGCCGACGACGACGCCGAGGACGCCCTGCGCGCCCGCATCGAGGAGCTCGTCGACGACTACATCGCGCGCACGTTTAACCTCGCCGCGCCCAACGTGTCCATCAACGGCCTACCCGTTCCCGAATCGCTGCTGCCAAAGGAGAAGAACGGTAAAGGCAAAGAAAAAGGCAAGAAAGGTAGCAACGGCAAAAAGAACAAAAAGAAAGGTTCCGCCGCCGCCGCCGCCGCCGCCAAACAAGAACAAGAAGACGAAAACGTCGTCTACGAGCCCTTCGACGCCCGCCTGCGCGACCGCATCCCGGACCTGCTGCGCGAGGAGGAGGAGCTGCTCCGCGAGATCGCCGCGCTCAAGAGACGCGTGCCGGCGCAGGCGGCCGCGCGGGTCGGCGACGCCCTCAAGGCCGGTGTCGCCGCCGACGAGGCGGCCCTGGCCGCGGCAAGGGAGCGCGTCGCCGACGTCGACAGGGACCTCAGGCAAAAAGGCCGCAAGCGGATGCTGGATAACCTAGAGGGCGGCGTCGACGACGCTTCGCCTGCCGCCGCCCCCGCGATCGGCGTGCTGCAGAGGAACCACGAGGTCGCAGACTCATTCGGCACGGCTGTCGAGGGGCTCGGTCGGCTCAAGAGGGATATGCCGGCCACTGTGGCGCGGATGGAGCGTGCGCGGGCGGCTGGGAGTTATGTCATTGCTGGGAGGTGAGGTGCGGATGCGGTTCGTTGATGGGCGGTAAAGGCTGTAAGCTTTATTTTCTTATTTCTGTTCTGGCTTACGGGCTGCGTCGGCGTTGGGGCGTTGTGTTGGACTACAATAGAATAGTGCTTTCACGAATATATGAGAAGGACAGCTCCGAGGAAGGTGGAAGCGCCAAAGAATTGATGCAATGGAATCGCAGTTGACGCCAAGACCAGGTCAACTGGAATTTTTGGCGTGTTAGAACAAGTAAAGGAACAAAAAGACTGGTGAATATAAGGCTACGAAGAAAGGTCTATAATCTGCGTCTTTCAGTGCCGTCTCGTCTTTTCAACCACTCCATCAAGTTATACACGGGCCGATGTCAACCTGGATAAAACTTGCCCTCCTGCACAACACCAAACAAGTCTACAGGTCTCATCTTTGGCAGAATTCCCGCCGCCATTCTTTTCTCCCCAACTCCTTGCAATTATCCTATTTTTCCCGACACTCACAAACAATACAGGCTGGGAAGCCTTTGCAGTCAGACATACCATGCCTAATGCAACCCATCTCAAGCGGTAGCGGGCTGCTTAGCCTCGGCCTCAGCAGCAGGCGCAGCAGGAGCCGCAGCAGGGGTGGCAGCAGGCGCAGCCTCGGTGGCGGCCGGAGCAGCAGCAGTAGCATTAGAAGTACCGGCCAGCTTCTCCTTGTACCTCGTCTCCCACTTGGGGGGACGAGCCCACTCCTTCTCGTTCCATGGGCCAGCATCCGAAAGCTCACAACCGCCGGGGCAGGTGCAAGTGCCACCCAGGCTCTTGGGCAGGTTCTCGGCGGGAATCTGGGCCAGCAACTCCTTCTGGTACCCGCTGCCCAGGATGTGAATCTTCTGGACCGTAACGGGGTCGAGCCAACCCTTGACGATGCTCCAGACGCCGCTGAAGCCCCATGGGGTGTTGATCAGGTACAGGCGGCCGAGGCGCTCCGGATAGTAGTTTTGAGACATGTTGGATGCCGCACGCACGTAGCCGTAAACCTGCGATGCCTTGGAGATGCCAACACCCTTGAAGTCCATGATGGTGCAGCACGTCTCGAGCAGGTGGCCAGCCTTGCGACTGCAAGCGGGTAGACGCGGGTCCGCCACGCGCTCGTACTCGACTGCCAGGTTCGTCAACATGCGCTCCTGCGTTGTGATCTTGTTCATGGCGTTTATATCGGCGTTGCCAAGCTGCTCAATGTAGACTGGCCGGCCGTCCTGTGGTTTCGGAGGAGTCAGTCAAAGGAGCAGACAATGTTTGACCCCCAGTCAATGAAGAGCTCAGCCCTACCTTATCCGTCTTGTGGTAGTACTGAGGGTAATACTTGAATATCTCGGCCTTCTCGGGGTAATCCCAGGTCGGCAGAATCTCGTCGAGCTTGATCTCCTTGCGCCATTTCTCACAGTCGACAAACCTACAAGTATGGTCAGCACTGCGAGGCTCAAAGCCGGTGCTAGCTGGGTGAGCCAAGGACACAACTCACATCTTGAGAGCAGCATTGACATCGAACTTGCGTGCGCGTAGGAAGCGGAGCTGCCAAACAATCAATCTCATGTCAGCCAAGACCGTCCCATCACAGCTGTCATCCTTCATCTTCCGTCTTCCCATATATCCCCAATCGTACGCCTTACCAAAGTCAGAGTGTCGAGACGATCAGTGTAGCCCTGGGACTCGAGCATGAGCCTGAGCTGCGACACCTGGGCCTGCTGCTCAGCCGTCAAGTGGCCTGGATGCCCAGGCGTGGGGACTGGAGCGATCGTTGGAAAGTCATAGTCGTCATATTTGGGGTCAAGCTGCAGGGGAGTTGTTGCGGTTGGAGCGGCCATGATGGGCGGATAAGATGGTAATGCCGAGAAGGGTGTTTACCGGCGGGCTTAGGAAAGGTGATGGGAAGATATTATCGCCGGCTCGGATTAGAGCACAAACGTGTCCCACTGCTTACGACCCAGGCGTAATTGAAGGGGATAAAAAATATGGGTGCAGTGGTAATGTGGCGCAGGGGTCTGTCGAAATCGGATCAATACTTTGGCAGCGGGAGAACCAATGCGGGATATCAAAAGCGGTATATCGTAAGAAGAATCGGAGCCTCAGAAAGACTGGCGGTCTGTCGAAAGAGAGAGAGAGAGAAAAAAAAAAAAAAAAGGAGACAAGGCAAAGAATGGGACGCTGAAGCGGAGCGGTCTAATGCACGTCTGTTTTGAGGCGCTCGAGATGTACAGTAATACAACGTCAGTTCGAACGTGGCAACAGAAGCTGCTTGGCCATGGGGGTCTTTTGTTAGGGACACGAATACAGGTGCACAGGTGGGTTCTCGTTTTGCCTGGTCCCCGTCATAAGAGGGGTCACCGAACTTGGCCCCGCACCTTGCTCAGGGTGAGTACCTGCCGGTTCCTCTTAGTCTCTAGCTCTGAAGCTCTTCCACATTGTCAGGTAAGGGCGGCAGACATGTCGAGGCTTCTCGTCTCAATTCTCACCTGGAAAAAGGACCCGATAGAATAGATTTCATCACATCTCGAGGCCTTGCGTCTGGCTTCTACTTTTGTTTTTTTTTGTTGTTGGATCTTCAATTATGACCCTTCGTCTAATCATTACGCCAATTTCTTGGCGCAAGGGGCCCCTTCCCGGATTGCTTCTTTGGCGAATTTCCTCTTGCTTCCACGTCAACGGCTGCAGCAAAGTGTGTTTTTATGTTCGTCCGAAAATGACCCTGAAAAAGTAGGCCACGCTGGAGCGCCCAAATGCAGTCGAAACCAGTGAAACCAATTCGCCAATCATTCGCCCGAGCCGTGCCCACGATGGCCGACTTCGGCCAGCACCCGCGGCCAGCCCGAATGGCCGGCCTGTTCCTCTTGGCTAATGTGGCGTCACTTTAGCGAATGCCCCGTCGGCTTCTTCCATGATTTTGGATTGTACGGGGTGCTGCCGCTGTGGTTTCAAGAGTCATTGTCGGACTTTGCCGTGTCCTTTACCTTGTCCTTGCCCTTCAACTTGTCCTCTTCTGCCTTTTCCTTTCTCTTTTGCATCACATCCCAGTTATATACCCTGGCAAGCGCAACCTCCATAGTCTGCAAAACACACAGCCCGCATCTTGTTGTCAGTATATGGACTCCCTCGTTCCACCAGTGTGGTTTGAAATATTTGGACGTACCGTGATCTGTTCCCTCAGGAATTCCAAATCCTCTTCGCAGTTTTGCAAGCTCTGCTTTGCAGCCTTTTGCTTTGAATCCAATAACTCCTCCGCCTCGCCAATCGGGTACGAGAGCATTACGTTTGCCTGTTCGGACACGGAATCCAGTCAAGTACAGTCAGCCATGAGCCCCAACAATAAGCCGACAAGAAAACCCAGAGAAACAAAATTGTGCGTACACCAAGCCACAAAAACACCTCGTCGGTAGGCGGTATCTCAGCCTTGGTGTATAACGTATCGTTGAGCTCGAAAGACGTCTCGATCGGGTCGCCCCCATCCTTGTTCAGCTTCAAGAACCGCACCGTCTCCAGAGTCTTTTCAATGTCCGGTAGTTTCCCTTTGAGGCCCGCCACTCGGCGTTGTAGGTTAAGCTCCATGAATTGGTATTTTCTGCGCAGTCTCCTTGTCAACACCAGAAAAGGAAAACAAAAAAAAAAGAGGAGGAAACCCACGATATCATCTCCTGGAACCGCACCAGCGTCGGCTCGACCTCGGCCCGGCTCGTCACGTAATCCTCCACATTGTCAACAAACGGCGCCTTTGGGATCCCGCGCGGGTTCGATGGCATTGTGGTGTCATTGCTGAGTCGAAGTGTCAGCTTCCAAACTGTCGTTCTCCCGTATCAAGAGCCGTATGTGTGCCTTGGCCACCAGCAGTCAAAGGCAGGCTAGATGATAAATGTCAAGCGGCTGGCAACGTACCCTGCCGCCGACGCGACTGCCTTTCCTTTCTCCGACATGACCCGTCTTTGTTTGGAAAGAACAAAAAGCACGTATGCAATTCCCTCTGCCTGTATTGTTTGTCGTAGAAATGGGGCTTCGCGTCGAGTCGGGTTGCTGCCCCGGTCGTGGGGAGTCTCTGGTCTGATCTGGCGATGCTCGTATGCTCGGACAGACACGGTAGGTAAAATCTAATGGCCCAGTTCTAGTCGTCGGCCTTGACAGCGTCGATGCCGGGTTCACTGATGTCGCAAACGGCGATTGTAGCTTCGACGGTCGCTTGGCTGAAGGCCTATATCGAGACTAAATTTTGCGATTGAATGCCCGACTGTGGGATGCTAGGTTGCTGCTGTCGTCTTTCGACTCCCTTCCAAGATTCAACCCGCAAAAAGTCCATTCAACTTGCCGGAGCATTGGTCAGGACTGACTCCACTTTAATTGTGTATCTGGTGGGGTAGCTGAGATGTCCCAAAGTCGTCGGTGGGAAATTTATAGCTCAGATAAGGCGGGGTAGCTTCCTGGGATCAATTGTTTTCCTGTGAACAAGTGCATGCATACGTTTAAATTATCAGGCTTAAGCCTTACTTTTAGCATTTACTCTGGTATTGTCCATTTCAATAACAAGAAAGATGCCCAAATAGTAAATAATCTGGCGCTCAGGACAAAGCCAGATCGTCTTGATATGAAACCCCCAAACACCGCCTCGTAGAATCCCGCTGAAGTGCTATAAACCCTGTGACAATGCCCAATGCGACTTTTCTTTTTACCGAGCGTCGTCCATATGCAAAAAAAGGACCAATTCAAATCCGCACCATTCGCCGTCCCATAATATGAGCTGAGCTGCTCTAAAAACTCAAACAACAGACCCATGGGTATGTACATAGTGAAAGACAAAAGACAAAGAAAAGAAGAAAATAAAATAAAAAAATAAAAATAAAAAAAATAAAATAAACGTTACCATCTTGACTAGGTCCAAGATGCAGGCATCATTCGTCATAACAATCTGTACATCTCCAATATCATGTACATACTCAATCCTCCAAGCTGCTGTTGTATCCACTCTCAGCCCTACCAGCCGTGGCTACGGAACTTTGAGTCCTGGCGTCAGGCTGCTTGGAAGGGCCGTTGTTGAGGTCGGTCTGAGGGCGCCTCACCAGCCCAGACCGCAGGTGCATATCTAAGCCCTGCTGTCTGTTCACAGATACATTCTTGCCTGGCTTGTTCTTGCTGCTTCCATTACCTCCAATCTGGAGGATGCCGGCGTCATCTGAGTCAGCCTCATCCTCCTCATCGCTCTGTGAGAGGTCTTGTCCTTCGGGATATGCAGAGTCTGGGTATAGCGAGTTAGATTCGGTTCTAAAAAAGCTTGGCCTCCCAGTGGATGGAGGAATGAAGGAGAATGGCCCACAGGGTTCCGCATCCCGCCCCTCCTCCGACTCCAATACATCGCTCTCATCAACACCCGAGTCCGAGGAGCTCGTGCTGAAGGGCGGTACGAACGATGCCGCCGGGGGCAATGCCACGGGATCCAAACGGTTGAGCCGCACAGCCTTGTACTCGATCATGTTGGCCCGAGCCTGTGGTTGTTGAACAGTTCTGATAGGCCGAGGCGATGAAGCCTTGAGTGATTTTATACGTTCCAGAACAGAAGCCGTAGTGCTGTCGGATCGTTCTCGGAAAGGCTTTGGTCGTTCGCCATCGTTTTTCTGTTGATCGCGGCGACGATGTGTAATAACCTCGACTAAAAAATGATCTTCGGGCTGGACACCACCTAGGCCATATGCCTCCAGGCATGGCAGCTCTGGGTCCCTGCCATCCTCCTCATCCGACTCATACCACTCCATTTCGTCATCCGAGTTACTGCTCACATCAGCCATAAAATCATCCGAAGTGTTATCCAGACCTGCCGCTTCTGAGGCCTCAATCTTAATGCTTGCTGGGTTATTACTAAAGGGGCGATATGGTAAAGAAGACCCAGACCATGTCCTGTGTATAGTGGGCTCGGAGTTTGGCATCTCATTAGATTGAGTCATGTTTGTTGAGGCCATATATGTCGCGGGTGAGATATCGCCGGGATCGCCAGACAAATCGGTGCAGAAGGGAGCGCCAGTGTAATAAACAATGGCACCGTCGATCCGCCGACGTTTTCGTGGCGATGAGTCGGATCCGCTGTAGTCCCAGCCGGATGTGCGGCCATTTCCGAAATGGCTTCCTTCTAAGCCCGAGGGTGAACTTGAGCCTTCTTCGCCTGATGTTTCAAATGATGTCTGCTGTACAAACATAGGCTTGTAGTGAACGCTCTTATTAGAAGACCTTGTGTTTTCCCTGATAAGCTTGGAAATGTGTCCAGTCCGAGCAGGTTCGTCGTCGGGATGCTTCCGCTTCTTTCCAGGGCTGCCACTCTTATCAGAGCCATCGTCCTCGTCTGTTGATGATCGTTCCCTTGACGAAGTGTTACCGCTATCGCTGCTAAATCTCGTCCCATCCGTCCCGCCACGCCACCTGATTTTTTGGCCGTCGGGTGAAAGCTGGAATTTTGTGCTTTTGGCCGAAACGGCAGCCCTGATGAATGCTGGTGTGACGTTGATGATGTGCAACTGTGCCAAGTTGCATAACAAGTTCAAATAGACCCAACCTTCGGCATCCATTGATACGTTGATCGGGCTCGCCTGGGTTCCTGCCTGAAGAGCCGGCGGTACCATGCCCAGGTGTCGAATATATTCCATGTTTTCGGATGGAACTTGGATCCTATCTGGGTCGAGGTCCAGTGGTCTTGTCGGCCGTTGCTCTAACGCTTGTAATTCCTGGGGTGAGCTGTGGCTGCCGCTTCCATGACCATTACCACCGGCATGACCGCTCCCACTACCAGAACCGCCGCTTCCACCATCGCCGTTAGATTGCGAGTTTGAAGATCCGTTGTCCCGTGTTCGCTTCTTATCTTTGACCTGTATTTGTGCCTCACGCGCAGCCTCCTTTGCTTTAGGTAAATTGCCCTCGGCCACTGGTTCAGTCTTGCTTAGGGATCGATCGGTGCTGCCAATTGAAGGTCCCTTCATTTCACCTGTGAACAACTGCTCCAGGCGCCTCACAACCAGTTTCTGTTTGTCCTTTTCTGTCATGGATAGATACCGCGGATAGAGCCCCTCAGGAATGTCCTCAAGGTAGCTTTCGACTTTTTGGTTCGCAGATTTTGAGTTGCTGGTGTGTGTTGCTCGACCGGTCTGTGACTTGCCCGTCGAGTTGTTGCCAGTGCCGGGGTCTGTGGACATGGATGCATACGCCGAGTCGACCGGACGTGAATTTGATGATGAAGAAGATGCATGCTTTGATGTTGCTCCGCCTGAAGACTTGAATTTGCCGCTCTTGGACGCCTTCTTGGCACCCCTTGACGTGTCTGTCGAACCTTCAAGCGTCGAAGCAAATTCACGGAGCGTAGCCTCAAGCTCTCTTTTCTTTTTCCCTGGAAGTCCGTGTACCTTGATCTCAAACAGCTTGTCTTTTCTCATGAGATCAGTGCCGAACTGCTTATAACGCCTCAATTCCTCCTTCAGCCGATTGTTTTCAATCGTAAGGTCGTCAATCACACTCCTATACTCATCTGCGCTGCTACTTTGCGTAACAGTGGGCCTCAATGACGGCTTTTTGGTCATCTGTGGAAAGACAATATTCCCAGGGGGTGCCACAGGCCCGAGCGCCGCATCATTCGGTGATCCTGACGTCCTTTGATAATACGGCGAGTCGACTGGTTCCCAACACTTGGTTAGCCGTTCACGTCCGTCTATTCAAGGATATCAGCAGCAACTGAAACTTACTTTCCATGTTGTTCATATCATAACTGGGGTTTTGGTTGGACTGGTTGAACCATTGCCTCGGGTCGCTGTGACCAGTCTCATTGCTCTCGTCCGTCGAATTCCTTCGCAAGCGGCTGGAGGAGCCCGACTCGTCATCCCTGTTATCTGGTGAGGCATTGTATACTGTTTTTCCTTTTTCTTTTGAAGCGACTTGTCGAGGTGGTGACCTGCGAGGCAATGGGTGACCAGTGTCCGAGAGGTCAACAGCTTTGGGCATACGTTGCATCGTGGTCTGCCATGCAAAGTGAAATAAATCCCCGGAGGGGCTGGCACCACTGTTGGCAACCAGGCGCTGGAGTCTCGGGTCGATCAGAGCGGGATATGCAGTCAGAGCCGGTCGACACGGCTGTGCACTATACATGCCGAGGTGTTGTTAGTCGATGTCGTGATCCGCTGGTGGGGTCGTCGTTGGGCTGCTGGAAGCCGTAGGTTGACGACGCTGCCACGTTTTGAGAATAACAAAAGGTATAGAAAATCGTCGCTTGCGACGAATGCAAGACTGTGGAGCGGTCGTGACCTCCAGGTGGGTAGTGTGAACGAGTCCACGAAGTCCAGAGCCCTACCAAGGTAGGAAATGCTCACATACCACCACAAAAATCGGTATGCCAAGAAACTGTGAGGTTGGCAGTGATCGACGAAGTTTCGAAAGTCAGAGTGTTACACCGGGCCAGATGGCTGGGACCCTGTTCTGGTGATGGTTTTGGGATATATGGTAGACTGTATGGGGGTGATGTGAATCGCCGGTAGGGTGTTGCGAGCTGCCGAAGAGTATGTTGTGACAATTTGTCTGTGTGCATATGTCGCAAGCTACCGAGTTGTAAAGAAATGCAGTTCGTTCGGCGCGGGTGTGGGCAAGTATTTTTGTTTCCACGAGCAGTATGCCATGCGCCACGGCAGCATCGTATTGATAACAGGGACCATTTTTTTAGGAATGGGCCCAGCTCGAAAGAAAAAGAAGAACCGGGGGCAAAGGGCAGCGGCGGCAGTCAGACACAGCACGCAGCCAAAGTTGGGTTGGTTGATGGAGTGTGCGTCGCGATTTGCACCGTTCCGCCGTGTTCCAAGCCGCCCGTTGCCTTCGATCTCCTCAGTCGCCCCGATTCCCAAGCGGTGGGTCGGTTGGCGGGATCGGGAGCTTCTCAATTCACGCCCAGGGGGGTGAAAAAATGGAGTGGACGTCTCGTCACGTGCCTTGATCCATCTTGACCCGCAGATCAGTTTTTTCTTAGATTTTTTTTTTCGCAGTACCAAGCTCCAAGTCTGTCAATTCAACGCGTAGAAACTCCACCGCAGTAGGTGCCCCTCTTGTTGATGAGGTCGAGTTCAGATAATATATCTCAACCATGGCCAGAAAGGCGATCAAGAAAGATCACGATGCTGTGCAGCCCTGTCATCGAACTTTAGAGGGGGTCTTTTAGTACTCCATTTGAGGAGGGGGGTGAAGGACCAAACATGGCTCAAACGACTCTGATTGGCGGTCGCACAACCCCACAATAATCCTCGATTTCGATTTTAAGGTCTATGGCCGAGTCTAGAGCGCAATGCAGCTGTCAATTGAGGAGCGCTACGGACAAACAATGGTAAGGAGCCCGCCGTGCAGTTGGGATTTGGATCTCGATATTGCTTTCGCATCAAATTCATCGTGAGGGAAATTTTGCCTTGGTTTTGTTGGTCTCAGGTAGTCACACCTTTTTTGTCGCCATATGAGGGATTGCCCGCCATCTGTCGTTGTTGACCTCCGCTTTGCCAGCTACAAGGAGATTCGTGGCAGTTGTGTGATGCGATTCTACGTGGTATATCAGAGGCCACAATATGCATTGCCGTACGATAGGAAAGAAGGCTGCATCGAGATCGCTTTCCAAGGTGCCGCGTGGTTTCATGAGTTTCGAGGTTTCATTGACCTGTGTGCAGTAGCAGACCATTTCCTTTTTTTATTTTTTTTTATTTTTGCCTGCCCCGGTAAATACACACACAGACAGAGTCAATTGCCTGCCGCCATGTGTGATTATGGTCGGTGCGGGGCCACTTGCCCGTCTGTCGCAGAAAAGGATGTGCCATGACGTATTTTGTAAGCCCGCTAGCACATCACAGAAATTCAGGGTCTTTTTTGGAAAATCGCCACATGGTGTAGTCCGCAAGGCTGGGAATCAATTCCCTGGAAAGACCCTGACTAATTAGAAGACATGCAATGGCTGTTCATATTGTCGCTTTACAGCCGCCTTACTACTACGTATTGACTCGAATTCGTCGACCATCGCGATTGCCAAGTTATTATTCTGGTAATTTCTCCTTGAACTATAGCAAATCCTGCTTTTTGCCCTACTTTGTGACTGTGCCTCACCTACCTGACTCGTCCATAGGCATACTGTCTAGGAGTCGTATGATTGATTGGGCATGCAACCAGGGGCATTAATATATTCTATCCCACTTTGATAGGTTAGGGTATGTATGCATGCGGCGACCTTGTCAAAGTCTTTTATTGCACTAAAACCTGCCAGCTGCCGTGATCCCGTAAGAAAATTCTCTGTAAGCAGGAAAATAAAAAACAACAGAAAAAAAAAAATCTACGGGTTTGTGCAAGACAATCGTACCTGCCGATCCTTGCCTCTAGCCAAGGACAGCCGCTCCATGGGATGCGGCCCGCGTGCACAGTTTTTAAGATAAAGGGTCATTTGAGCTTTTTCTTACCCTCCACAAGTCACCCCAGACTATGGACTCTCCGACGAATGGCAGCCGGCCGATGTTCAAGAACCTGACGCCTGTCCCGGGAATCGGATTGATCGGGGCGAAAAGACCAGGGGTAGGAGGCTGATAGCCCCCGATCTGTTCCACTTCAATCCCGTTCCACATCACCAAAGAACCACGCGGCCGGAGCGCAGGCATCCGGGGGCTGGCGCCCACCCTAGCAGATGCCACTAGAGCTACAGACAAACCTAGAACTAATAGTTAGATTTGTCAAGGGGGAACCCTAAAGTGTACCCAATTTGGATCTACGAGACCTTCATTTATTGATACAAGTCTGGACTCGCCTATGTGCTGTGGCAAAAAGACAAGAAAGATATGCTGTGCACGAGCCCGGGCTTAGTCTAGCCTCCGCATGTCGGAATAGCGTCCCAGAAACCACACCGCTGCCGCCAGTAGCTTCGCTTACGCGTAAGGGGGAACTACGTGCTTGTTGTTATTGGTACACTACCCCAGGGTGCACCGTACTCGAACCGCCAGGCAGCCGTCAACAAACTCAGTTTGCCAAGCTTCCTCTCTATGTCGATGTTTCTTCTAGCGAGAGTTCTAAGTATGGTTTGTTCATCTCATCTATCATCATTCCACCCTCCGCAAACTCTGTTCTTATCTCATATATCTATCCCTCGCGCCAAACTCCCAAAGCTGATCATTTTCATTTTCCACCAAACATCTACGCCTTGACCAGCAAGTTCTCACCTGTCATCTCCTCAGGCTGAGGCAGCCCCATGCAGGCCAGGATGGTCGGCGCTACATCGCCTAGCACGCCACCCACAGGCTTAAGACTCCAGCCCTCGGGCGCATTGGCCATGATGAAGGGAACCTTGTTGGTCGTGTGGGAGGTCTTGGGTTTTCCGTCGGGGAACTTCATCTCTTCGGCGTTGCCGTGGTCCGCCGTGATGAAGAGGACGTAGTCATGAGCCTTGCATGCCTCGTAAATCTTCCCAATAGCCTTGTCCGTTGCTGCGCAGCCAACAATGGCAGCCTCATACACACCTGTGTGACCGACCATGTCGGGCGGCGCAAAGTTGTTCATGACGAACGGGAACTTGTGCTCACCAAGGCGCTTGGCCACCTGGTCTGCGACACCGTCGGCCGACATCTCGGGTGCCTTGTCGTACGTGGCCACGCTCTTATTGGACGGGACAAGATCCTGGCTCTCATCGCGCTCCTCAAGGGCAAAAGCCTTCTCAACACCACCGTTGAAGAAGAACGTGACGTGAGCATATTTCTCAGTCTCGGCAACGTGCACCTGAGGCACGCCCTGCTTTCCAAGCCACTCAGCCAACACGTTGCCCATCTTCTGCGGCTCGAAAGCCACATCGAAGGGGTAGTCGAGCTTGTAGCGGGTCATGGTAGCAAGCTTGATTTTGGGGTATGGGAAATCGGGCCTAGGAGACCTGTCGACATCGCCGAGCAGCTGCGTGATCTGGCGCACACGATCGGACCGGTAATTGAAGAAGAAGACATTGTCGCCATCTAAGGATGGAAATTTGGTTAGTAAGGATTATTAGATTGCTCGGGGGCTTGAGGAATACTCACCCTTGATGCGTCCCTCATCGCCTCCGACAATAATAGGCTTCAGGAACTCGTCGTTCTCGCCCTTTTCATATCGTTCCTTGACAGTCTTGACAGGGTCCTCACTAGCCTCGCCTTCACCAAGGACCAGTCCCTTCATGGCAAGCTCGACCCTCTCCCACCTCTTGTCCCTGTCCATGGCATAGTATCTGCCAACGACTGTTGCAATTTGGCCAATGCCAATTTCCTTGGTCTTCTCAAGCAGCTCCTCCATGTAACCGACACCTGACTTGGGATCAGTGTCCCTGCCATCTCCGAAAAAGTGGATGAAGACTTTGGGGACTTGGGCCTCTTTGGCAGCCTTGAGGAGCGAGTAGAGGTGCTCTTGTTTGGAGTGCTTTGCGAAAGTCAGCTTTACGCCTGGGGCGTTTACGTCAGCGGGGAATACCTACAACACCTCCGTGGGAGACGAGACCGCAAAGGTGAAGACGGCCGTTTCCGCTCTTGGCAGCCTCGAGCACCTGAGTAATGACCCCGTTTTTGCTGAACTCGCCGGTCTTGATTGACTGGTCAATGCGTACCACGTCCTGCCAGACAACCCTGCCGGCACCGATGTTGAGATGCCCGACCTCTGAGTTACCCATCAATCCCTCGGGCAGGCCGACAGCCAGCGACGAGGCTTCGAGCTCCACGTAGCCGGTCTTGCTGCGGGCAAACTCGTCCATGACGGGGGTCTCGGCCGCCGCGATGGCATCGCCATCCTTGGGGGACTCATCCGACGGCACACCCCACCCATCAATCACGACTATACATCCGCAAAAGCATGAAGATTAGCCAGCCGACTTCAAGATATACCAGGATGTATGCGATTACGAGGAAGTAGTCTGGGGTCCGGCGACGACGGCGATTGTTTTGAGGGACGTTTTCGATTCCATCTGCCATGGTGCTTTGTGAAGATTTTTTGCGGGCAGCCGCGTTGTGTACCTCAAGTCGCCTAGGACGGCTGTTGGTTGATGTTGGACAAAACGGTGATGATTATGGAGGGGCATGGACTGAAGAGAGCTAAGTCGCACGTACTCAGACAGGCATTATGCTCCACCTTGGACATCCTGGAAAGCTTATCAGGGGGTTCGGCTTATAAAGTGGTAAAATCGTTGGACGGACGCTAGGAGCCAATGTAATCCTCAAATGTAAACACAAGAAGAAGTTTCTTTGCGTGATTTTGTCAAGAGAATCAGAAACACAATAAACACCTTGAGACTCAGGGATATCAGGTTGAGATTTCTCAAGAAGGTGGGGTTATGCCTTTTGGACGCGTTCCTCAACGAATCAATGACATACAGTCCATGCGGTTTTGGATAGTACTGTGAGAAAAAGCTCTGGTGGGGCCATGATGTAATGCCAGAAGCATCCATTTCTGTTGGATCTGTAAACCACTGCAAGGTCCGTACAGTGTGGGCATCGAGAAAGGTGCATTTAAAGAAGACCCTGGACAGCCTTGGAGCCTTGGTAGCCGGGGATTTGACAACGAAGCGCGTGTGCGGTAGGCGCGATCTGCTAGCAAGCCAGCCATCTAATTAGGGATTAATTCCCACCCAAATAGCTCTAGGCGCGATACGATTAATTGGAGAATCAATCAACTTCCGATCCCTTCATTTCAAACCTTTGAATTGAATCCGCAGGAGTAACCAGTCGGGCTCGGGAAAGGACAAAGGGAAGACAATAAAAAAGAAAAGGAAGAAAAAAAAAAAGAGAAAAAGAAAAAAAAAACCGCAATCATGCCCGCACAGCAATCCCAACCTCCACTCGCGCTGCCCCCAACGCTGTCGCCAGAGACCCTCGACGCCCTGACCGAGCTGGCGGCCATAGTCTCGCGCCTGCGCCCACCGCAATCGCTCCCCGGCGGCATCACAGTCAATACCCCCGGGGCGGCCGCGACCCCTGCGGCGGGCATCGGCATCGGCGGCCCCAGCGGCGCGACCATCTCCATCAAGGACGTGCCCAATGCGACAGATGCCGTCAAGCACAAGCTGCAGCGCGCGCGGGCGCAGGTCAAGGCCCTGCCCGACATGTCTAGGACCCTCGAGGAGCAGCGCGAAACCATCGCCCTGCTCGAGGAGACGTTGCGGCAGCAGCAGGAGGTTCTGGCGGCGCTGAGGAGCGTGGATGGCGCGCACGGGCTGGACGCGGCAGACGAGGGTGGCGACAAGATGGATATGTGAAATGGGATTAACGAGGAGTTTGATAGAATGGGCAATGATTTTTTTTTCTACTGCCTGTTTCATCAGGCACTTATGGGACGGCGGCATGTTATACCCAGGATCACTATTATACCCAGGACGCCATCAAATGCAGCGAATACACGACTTCGACGTTTTAATTTCCTATCATGGCCACGAATACCACGTCACGGTTTTCGTCCCAGCCTGCTTCTGCCATCGTCATCTCCACATCAAAAGCCCGATCAGTCTACCAACACTCCTGTCTCTTTCAGGATATCCTTAGGTCCTGACCCTGGCCGTCCCTTCATGGTGCTATTCCAAATTTCTTCAGGCAGTCTTTCTTCTTCAGGCAAAATGGTCCAGTTGGGGGAGTGGTCCGCTTTAAGCCACTTGAAGTCGTCAACTTGATCCCATTGATTTTTGGCGGGATCTTGATCTTGCGATAACTGCAAGTTCGAGGATGTCAGCAAGCACAGCCTCTTGGATATCAACAGAAAAGGGCAGGATACGTACGTGAGAAGCCGGCAGAGGAGCAAACTTCATCCCCTCGCAGTCTTCGATAATCGGGCGACTTGAACAGTACAGGTAAATGCGGACGTTACGGCACTCGTGTATACGCACTTGCCGTGCTGACACGACCAAGACGCTATCCCTCACGCCCGTGATGTGCGCTGGCCCGTTGACGTTGCCGGCGACGACCAGACAGCGGTCGACGTCACGGATTACTAGGTTGGCGAACGACGCCTTGCCGGCTGCTGGCTCTGACATGTCGACGACACAGTCCCGCATATTCTGCAGGCTGCCCGAGCTCGTGGCCTTGGCTGCTGTCAATGGCAGAATGATGTGCAATCCCTCGTGGTCACGGATGTCGATGGTGCGCGCGGCTGAAAAGCTGGGCTTTCGGATCCCGCCCAGGCCGGGTCGTGCTATTTCGTCATTGTAGCTCTTTCCGCCAGGAACGTTGGGCAGCGCCCCTACTACGTCTTCGGTCGCCGCCTTATCGGGTCCACTGGGTACTGTGCCACGCAGCAGGCGAGGATCGTTGTTCGGATCGGCCGTGATGGCAGACGCCGTCCGCGGCTTGAACTTGAACCGGGGTTTCGGGTGGAGGCGGGCGAGTTCCTCATTCAACATCTCTGTGAGGCGCTTGATGGCCTGTGCAGCGGGGGAGCTTGTGCGTCAGTAACTCGCCAGAAGCTGGACATCGGGACTGATAGTCTAGGCTGCTGACTTCTGCATAATGTTTCTGGTCGTATGGAGGCAGCTTGTCTGACGCATCTGCCACCCGCCGCGTGAGGTTGGCAATGTCGGCCTGAATGGCCTCAGTGGCGTCTAAGCGCTCGCCTCCCACCGTGGCGATGGAGCCGAGCTGGCTGATCTGGTCTTGCAACTCTGCAATAAGCTCATATGTGTTAACGACTCGCCCAGCTGTAGTTTACAATACCGAGCTCGTCTCCCTGGAATCACGTCGACGTCTTACCTATCACGCGCTGCTCAACCTGGTGATAAAACTTGGCTGGATCCATAGTCTCGTAGTTGCTTTCCGGCCCGTTCAAGAGTTACAACGGACAATGACTAATCTTGGGTGTGGCAGGTGATGAGAGGTTGCCTTTCTGTGGGCCCAGCACGAACAGGGAGAACGAGCCGAGCTGATCTTGGTTATATCTATACCAAAGATCGTCCTGGGGACGTACCAGACCACGTTTGAGTCTGACTACTGGCAAAAAAGAGTTTGCAAGAGGATGATGTGTTGTCTCCAGCTAGACCGGTTCGAGCTTGAGAAAGCAGTTGCTCAAGATTTGTTATCTTCTGTTGAACTCCTCTCGGCTGTGCGTCGACAAACCGGTCAGATCTGCAGTCGCTGTGCTGTTTTGTTCGTACAGTCGTATGCGTTCAAGGATAAGTGGTCCGAGAACTTTTGAACATCCAAACAGCCGGCAACTCGAAAAAAAAAAAAGAAAAAAAAAGAAAAGCAGTCCCAAAAAAGAATTGACAGAAAAGATTTTCGAATATGAGTCTGGTTCGCTCGAAAAGCAGACCCATCCAAACACTTCTGTTTTTCACTCCTCTCTCACCCTCCCACGGCGACCTTGTCTTCGGCTTCTATAGGTGTGGAGAGATGGACTCAAAACAAGGGCCTGTTTCCCCCGCTCCCCCCGGTTCTCACTTGCAAAAGCAGTGCAGGCTAGGAAACTCGTTTTTTTTTTCCTGCGGGAAATAAAGAGCGGATTGGTCAAGTTTGGCATGCGAGTGGTTGTTTGTCAATCAGCAGGGTCGTGTTGGGAAGAGCTATACTCAGACAAGTCAGACAAAAGGGTCCAGGGTGGCTGCGTCACCTTTCCCCACCCTCGTAAGAGCTTCCAGGTTGGGTATCGCGAGGCGGGGGGGTGCTAATCGTGTTACACAATATCCTTGAAGTTGGAGCATCCATCCGTTCCATCATCAGGCATGCCGTCCGTACTTCCAATTTTCAGCCATCTTTATATTAAGATCTCGCTCATCTTTTCCGATCTTTATTTGAACAGGCCAACAAAACAATATTATAAACATCGATTCAATTCAGGCCAGCGTAACGAGTATCACGTGGTTGCCCTGCTACCATAAAAAAAAAAAAAAAAAAAAAAAAAAACCCCGAGCGACGCAAGAATGGGCAGCATGGAGGTATGTAACAGCAGTATCATCGACTATATGTAAGATCACTTGTCGTGTAAATATTTTCCCAGAAAATATTAAAAAATGTGCGGAAAATCCCCGTGTCCGGATCACCGTTATGCTCAACACAGCGGACCGCAGTTTCATCCCAGCGCCGAGCTCCGGATGACGCCAACTTCTCCATTGCGCGGACACAGGATGGCCTTCTCATCTGGCCACAGGCAGCATAGCCGAACACATTCCCTGCTTATCCAGTCTCCTGGTAGGGAGAAGATCTCTGATCCAGGCACCGTGGGCCCCTGGTTGGCGTGCGTCGACTTAGCCTTTGGAGGCGGTTGTGATACCGCCGACATACTCCAAAGACATACTTGAAACGACCTGGATAAGTAGACCAGCCGGTTGCTTGGCGAGAATCCCAGCGCCAGGGATATCTCCGAGGAGACTGCCATGTCAAGGATGACGGGCCTGATGACCTTTGTCTCGGCCCTCACTGTTGCTGCAGGGGTATTATGCTGCGGTGCAGCATTTGACAAGAGAGAACTGGCTTCTAGGGATAAAAAGGTCTTTTCTCCAACAATTCCTTCCGCGGCAGCGAGCTGAACGAGTATGCGCTTCTTGTCGTGCGTCACCAACACGCGCTCAAGTGCATGTGTCTGAGACGGAGGACCTGTTGTGGTTGTCGAGTGTTGGTTATCAATTTCATGACCAGTCGGGTAACTGATGTTGTAAGTCTCATGTTCGACCAGGTCCCAATCGAGCACATGGGCTGACTTGGGCCCTAATCCTACGATTAGTGCAGGATTTTGGGGGTGGACTATCCAGCTACACTTGGTCGTTCCCACCGATGCCGACTTGGAAATAGCAGAGGCTGCCGTTGATATTAGATGAACCGTGGATTCGGTGTGAACTATTATGTGGCTCCCGTCTGGTTGGAATATGAGCTGCAGTATGGGCCCTCTCGTGTTTCCTTGCATGGATACAGCCACAGGGGGTCCAATAATCGCATCAGAACCGCTGGTACCGGCTTGTACAGAAACAATGTAGATGCTCATACTTGGGTCGGCAAAACACAGCCACTTGCCGTCGAGGCTCCAAGTCATGAGGTTGCTGCCAAACAAAACGGGAGAAGTGTGCAAAATTGTGGCCGTGCCGCGCAGCGCGTCGTGCAGCGTCACCACCCCCTTTTCGGTGTTGCAGCAGTACAGACGGCCGACTGGCGAAGGCTCTAGTGCTATGATGGGATCAACCCATCGAGGGGTTATCTCGGAAATGTTGGAGCTAGGAGCTAAGCTTTCAAGCTCGCTTTCAGCGTCGGTCCCTTGCCCCGTCGGCTCGGCATATCTCAGCAGAGCGTTCGGCCCCCAGACATTGCCATAATCTCCTCTAAGATCATAAATACGGCGAAGGTCTGGGCTGAACGCAAGACCCACAACGAGGTCCTGGGCAGCCACTTGGTATATAATCGTGAGGGTTGATGTAGTGAGGATTTTAACCGCTCCTCGCGCGTCGCTAGTAGCAAGGAGGTTCCCGTCTGGGCTCATGGCCATTTTCTTAGCGCCAATAGACTTCTCCTCAACCTCGTTATAGTACGGCAACCACTGGAATATTTGGCCTGTAGTGTAAAGACCGTATACCTGTGGCTCATGCGGGTGCCAAATGGCCTCCAGCACCTCTCCTCGATAACGAGCGTCTTTCTTCCACAGATGGCCAATGTGGGTAGGGCCATCGGCTTCCCAGGCTGAAAGTGGATGGCCGCGGTAAGCAACCGTGACCATTGTTCCATCCTTGTTCAGGGCCATGTGGCTTGCCGCGTTCAGGAAATGCCCTTCCAACTCCTGTTCCTCTAACTCTGCAACCAGAGTCCATACCGGCGACTGCTGACCGAGGTCTAGCATTCGGATACATCTGTCATCAGTTCCAACAAAGAGGGTGTTGCCCTTGAGAAGCATAACTAGTGGCCGCAGGCCAATCTCGATGTTTGGAACTGTCGCGGTACATACTCCGGAGGATACTTGCCATACTTTGGTGGTGCGATAACCATAGGTAACCAGGGTAGTGCCCCTGCTGTTCGCTTGCATCCTGTATAGACGTTCGCCATGCTTGATTGGGCTAGTTGAATGGTGATCCAGGGTGACCGAGTTGTATATCAAGACTGTGCCCGAAGATATGAGGATGAAGACGTGTGCACCTGCGACTTGAATAAAGGCTGCATAATTGCGGAACCCAAAAGAAAGACGGCCGAGCGAGTCATCCCAATTGTTGCTCGAAAAGCCAGAGACAGTCAAGGCTCGTGGTTCAATCTTCCCAAATTGCTGATATACGGCCGAGTCGTGTGGACAGAGAGCTGGCACTGCTTTGTATATTGATTGTGGATTCCGGCGCAAGTTTCCGCCAAACTTACCGGCCAACTTAGTGAAGTCCACAGCCCAGGACTCCAAAAGCTCCAGCTCTTTAATCTTCTGGTGAGTATCTCCGCTTAGAGCATCGTGCTCTCTTGCAGCGGCGGCAAACCTTGAGAGGTTCTTGGAGGCCCGAACGAGCACGCCTAGGCGCTCGGTGGTCGCGAGGAGATGTATCCAGATCAGCACCCAGGGACCGGACAAAAATTTCCGCATCGCGTTTGCCGTTTCTCTGCAGCCTACCGGAGCTGCTACCAGGTGTGATGACCAATCACCGGCGGCGTAATTGACAAACTCGGGCATACTGCCGCGCCCGATTTGCCCCCGCAGGCCTGTGGCTGTCAAGCTGCGCATACAACTGAGAAATATTGTCCTGTGCGCCTCACTCCGTGCCAGTCCGAACGCCCGAATGCTGTTGCTTTCAGGGTCTAGGAGGTACTCTCGGGCTGAGTGGTGGACCAGAGTAAAGTTTCCACCGTTGTCAATGACCGCGAAGCCGCCGCACAGATCCGCCACAGTTCTCTGCATGTCGAAAAAGTCGTCCTTGCCCAGGGCCTGTGACAGCTCGATAACCTTGAGCGTGCGGACAGAACATGCGGCAAAGTTCAGAAGCTTGGTTGCGAACTCTCTTTCTGGTGAAGACTTGGCCGAGATAGACGCTGCCATGCGGTCGTACAAAGCCTTCATACCGCCAGGCAACTCTTCTAATGCCACCTCTGCGTCGACTTGCGTGTAGCAAGAGTTCAGCCGCTCTACTGCTAGGTGCACCCACTGCCAGCCGCCAGATCTGTCAGTAATAGCCTTGGAAGTCATGGTTGTGGATGCAAAAAAGTTGCGGTTGGGAGGTGTGAACTTGCCAGGAAATTGTTCTGTGCTCCTTCCATAACACGCTCTATCAGGTTTTGCCTCATATCCAAATCTCTGAACAACGTGAGTTCCCGGTTGACGTATGCGCGAAGGTCTTCAACACGCCCGTCTATGTCGATGTAAGTCGTACGCACCGCGGCAGGCAGCCTTTGAAACTCGGCGTCCAGCTCGTTGGTGCGTCGACCGACCAGCAAGACTCGAATTGGCAAGTGGATTGAATGCAGGTCGGCGAGATATTTCAGTAATGTGCGAGGTTTCTCAGCCTCATCAATCCCATCGATGATCCAGAAGATGGGCCTGCTAATCATATCCATGCCGGAAAGCGCAGACTTGATGCATTCCCAAATGGTCCGTGAGTCAGCTGTGTCAAACCCGATGGCCTCATCTGCGAAGTCCAAAACCTGTTGCTGAAATCCAGGCACGTTAAGTCCCATCTGGTAGGCTAGCGATCTGAGGACTAGGCTGAGCGTACGCTTCTTGCGGTCCGCAAAGCGTATGAAGAAGTACTGGCAGTAGCCCTCGGCGGCATCTCCGACAAGACTGTCGATGACTGTCGAGGCCAGGACAGATTTTCCTGCCGCTGCACTACCCGTCAGCCATATGATGCTTGGCGACTGGTTGGGAGACAGCAGCCATTGGCGGTACGCTTGATCCTGTAACAACCACTGGCCAGTTCCCTCGACCCATTGATCTCTAAAGAAGGCGTAGTCTGTGTTTGGGAGCTCCGTAATGCCCAAAATCGTCCGCAGGTCTGTTGAATGTCGGCGCCCCTTCCCACCTGCCATTTCTTGTCCTTCGAGGCCGCGTCGTGCTTGGCTGGCGAGTATCTTGCTGAAAAGCGACTTTAGGACGTTCCTGACGGTCACGTAGTTTGGGTCATCTGGGCTTTCATATTTGCATACCCCATGATGATCTGCGTTAGTCAAGGGCTTTGAGATTTCTCCTGGGTATCCTAGGACAGAAGATTCTTTCTCTAGGACCATCTGCGCCGAGTGTCAGTAGACGGAATCGGGGCACAGAAGCAGATGAATCAGATAGGGGAGGTTAGGGAGATGGTCAGTATCGACACTCACAACCTTGGTGTTCTTGAAGCCGATCGGGGTGGGAAGAGTCTCATAAAAGGAGACAATGTCGAGCGAGGGGGCGATGTGACGAAACTGCTCGTTTAATCTTTGCAGAGTAAAAGAACTTTTGCTCAATTCTGATACATAATACTTGGCACTAGTAACGCCCAGTGTTGACTGCAAGATACGGTTGAGTGTTTGGGCGAGATTGGTGCCGCGGTGAGGCGTAGAAAGGAATATTATGGCGGAGATGGCCCTGATTATATCTTCATATTGCGGATCGTGCTGCCCTTGTATATAGGCCTTTTTAAGCGGGAAAATAATCAGCCAGACCCCTTATTTGTTGTAAGTTGCATAAGTCGGTAGTCAGTTTGAATGTACTGTTGATTACTCACCTCTTTAATAATAAGTCCGCCCATGCTATGAACGACAAATATCAGGGGAACCTAGATGGGTTGGTTAGCACGTGGTATCTCTGAGATTCCCAATCGCTCACCAATTCAGACTTTGTTTTTACCAAACAGACTGACCTTTTCCATATCCAATTCCTCTCCCTGCTCATTTCTCGCATGCTTCAGGTCAAATAAGAGCTCTTTGGCAAAGTCCAACACCGACGTGTTCACGCTCCCCGGCTTCTGGAAATCAGCATTGTAGCCAAAGGTTAGGATTCGAGCCATGCGGAGATCCGATTCCAGCGGCAGAAACTGGAGTGGCCAGAACAAGGCCGGGTCCGCGTCCTTGGACCAAGTCTTCCGGCTCGTGCCCCCTAGTCCATGGACGAAGACAATGTTCGCTCTATGGGGTTCATTGAGAGGTGAGTGGACGACGCTGATGCCCCGTGGGCCATGGTCACCAGCTTGAGGGTCGCTGGATCGTCTTGAGGGAGTTTGAACGAGGTCTTGTAAGTAGCTGCGGTCTCTTGACATCTGCGGAAGAGCTTCGCCTGGAGTAGATATAGTTGAAGACGCATCTGACCCGGCCCCATCTGCGCTTGAGCCGCGGCGACCAGCATTTGGCCTCCGGCGAAAGGAGGTGATTTTGCGGAGCTAAATAGATACAATTAACAAATTTGCGTAAGATGACAAGTTTTTGCCTGGTTACAGTGCTGAGATAGTTTGAACTGCACCCTAGGCGATCTGGGTAGGGAACCTGCCATGTCTATTTCGAAGTATACTGAGCTAGATAGGTATGCATGCAGCACCAGTAGGCCACTAGCATTGTTTGAGGCTCTCTCTGAGATGGTGCGTAGTACCCGAGGACGGAACCGCAAGATTTGGCCGATGGAACTTTGACATACGATCCGGCAGTGGTGGTCTGGCTAGGCACCTACTTTGCCATGCGAAACCAGGTCACCTGCACTGTAGTCCATTTAGGTTGATGTTGCGAGATGCAAGATGCAAAACAAAACCCTGTGGCACGTGGATCACGAAGGGCATGGGATAGGTGATAAGTAAGGTGGGTAGGGGATTGCAAAGTAAGGTAACGGTCCGGCAGTCAACAGGTAATTGAGCCCTTGTTACAAACAAAGGGCTGTTCAAAGGATGGGCGTGGCATCCGGTTCCCACAGGATGGATAATGGGAACAACCTCAGTCCACCCACCACATGCCGGCTTCCTGTCTTCCTTGCCTTGTCTACCTACTTAAGCGCTTACGCGGGTGCCTTCAGTACCGGAGTAAATCGCAGATAAGCTAGCTAGGCTAAGGTAGGATGCCGACCTTTGTGATACCTTTCCTTGTATGTTCAGCCATCGCGATTCAAGCTTGGATTTTGTCATGCCTTCCCGATTGTGGTTTTTGGGCCTTGATTTTCCCACAGTCACTGCCTCACAAGAAGGTGCGGCTGAAGTGGTTGCCTCCCACGCCCAAGTCCATTTGAAATCAATCGGTCCAATTGAGGTAACCCCCGCGAAGGATTGCTGCAAAGCTGACAGCAGAGTGCAGCTCTTTCTTATCCCGGGGTAGTTCTGCAACGAAATTGCTCCAATGCTATGATACCCCTCTTTCCTCCTGTTTTTCTCTGGCCAATTTCGTATTCTTTGACAGATCAACTCGCATGGGAGGGTGCCATCCGGTGTGAACAAAAACACCTAGGTCTTACTATCGGCAGGGATATGATTTGGCAACCAATTCTACACAGAACCGGAGTGCAATACGTACACCATCTTAATAGGTGAGATAAGGAAAGGTATGCATACCGACCTTGCCTTACCTACATACCAGTAAACTCTTCGACGCAGCCTTTCCTACCCCTCCAAAACAAAGCAGAATTTACATCAAGTGAACTTGCTTGTTTGCGCTTTTTCTATATTCACATGGTTACTATTCTATCTAACTGGGGAGCATGTGAACAAGATTTATTCATGATTGGGTGTCACCGTTTCATCCCCCGCCAGCTATCAACTATGATATAAGCAATTCTATGTTTTTATCAGTATCAGACCTCTAAGCATCTATATCGTCTACTCACCCACCACCAAGCCCGCCGAACCCACCTGTATCAAATACCTCGTCGAGACCAACAGCCATGGGGGATCTAGCAGTAGCTCCTAGCTCCCTTAACTCTTCATTCCTAGCTCCAGACACAAAATCCGCACCAGATGAGTGGGTTCCGGGTACAGGGGGCAATTTCCCCATCCACCAAACCATATTCCGTGGTAGGTAAAAGGCAGCAAGCAGTTCACCTCACACATTAATGGTGTGATATCGCCGTAAAATACCAAAGAATGCAGAGCTGACAGAATTTTAAGCAATGCCATCTGGCACCAAAATACTCTCAGCTGTTTCTTCAGGAGTCTCTGCGTGGGCCAAGACGGCCAAGATAAACGTCGTTCAGCCGGATGGTACTCCGAAGCGATATTTCCTCAAGGCATGTCTACCTTACTTATCAACCTTTTTTGGATGATCACCTAAATATGTCAGACACGCCTAGATCCTTAAGCTAAACTGGGTCGGCTTTTCTCCAAGTAGGTCGCTTCAGGCTGGAGCGCCAAGGCTCTCTGTGAAGGCGAATATGAGTCCCAGCTCGTGATCGAGGAGGCCTTCGGCCCGGGCTTTGGACCTAGAGCTCGGGCTTGGGGTGAATTCAACTCGGGTGGCACACACTTCTACTTTTTCTTGAGTGATTTTCATGACATGGATATGGCAACAGCACCCGAGCCGTTCTCTTTCGTCGACAAGATTGTCGCCCTTCATCAGAGCTCAAAGTCCCCCACGGGCAAGTTTGGCTTCCACTGCGCCACCGTGTGCGGCTCCATGCAGAGGACCGTTCCCTGGGAGGAAAAATGGGCCGATTCCTTCACGCACCTGCTCAAGGATGTCATTACCTACGACAACCGCGTCAATCCGCCCTGGCCCGAGTACGATCGCGCATGTCGCATCATCATCGATCGTGTTATCCCCCGCGTTCTCGGCGCACTGCAGTCCGATGGTCGCACCTTGGAACCTGTCCTGATTCATGGCGACGTATGGGAGCAAAATGTCGGAATCGACGTTGAGACGGGCGAGACTCTGATTTTTGATCCGGGCTGCACCTACGCCCACAACGAAATGGAGTTTGGCACCTGGAGGGGCTCCTGGGCCTCGTACTTTAGCAACCCTATCTACCAGCGCCTCTACCAGATGAAGATTCCGCCCTCGCCACCCGCTGAGGAGTGGGACGACCGGAATCGAATCTATGCCATGCATATCAATATTAACGACTCGGCCGGGCACCCCGGAAGCACTTCGAGACAAGTGTAAGCTGCTCCCAGGAGAGATTTGGCAGTTATGTCCCCTTCTCGCTGCTGACCTCTCTTTGTTCGCTCTAGTGCCTACAATGACATGCTGTTTCTCATTGAAAAGTACTATCCCGAAGAACTAGAGTCAGACCCCGGCCTGGGAAAGTATGACCCACAGCAAGACATCAGTGTGACGGGAGCATATGTTCCTCATGTTGTACATCAGCTCGAATAAGGCCAATGGGCTGTTTTGTCGACCTGCTCTGCTACTATTGCCATAGATCCATCCAAGCTGCTGGGTTAGTAGAAGGCCATATTGAAATCCAAGATTCGAAGCAGATATCGATCAGATAGTCCAAAAACCTTACAGTGCCGTCCACCAACTTAAACCCATCTTTTAGACGCCGTTCTCCAAGCCATGCCCTTGTGATAATCCAAAAAGAACAGAGCCATGATCAAGACGCACCATCCACCCATGAGCATAAAGGTCAACCCAACGCCCAGTGCGACAAGTATGTTTTGGAGAAATGCCACCACTATGGCGGCTAGAGCGCAGCGAATGATGTTAGAAGACGCTTGGGCTGCCGCCGGCGTCCTGTGGTTCTTGTCAACGAGCAGTGTATTGTAGATCTGAGAGGAAGGAGGAAGTCAATTTTAGTAGTTCCCTCCTCCCCCTTCTTTTGTCTCCATGGGGTTGGAGAGAAAGACCAAAGTAAAACACCAGGACAGCCGTCCGGACTGACTTACACTGAAACTGAGTTGCATTGCCAGCCCTAGAATGAACTGTAGACATAGAGGGATGGCGATATGCTTCAACGCCTCGAGAGGTTAGCCATGTCAATGCTTCCACAAGAGGACGCATTCCATACAAAATAAGTTGAACCAAGCTGCTCACCGTGCGGAAATGCACCGTCCAGCCAAAAGCAACCACGGAAACAGTCGACACCGCCATGGGCAGCCAGACGACTCCCAGCCGAGCCCTCTCGACCGGAAACATATCCAGGTCATCAGCGACGTGGCGGCCCAGCGCCTCGGCCTCGAGGCCACCACCGCCACAGCCGTCTCTCACCCGCCGGTACGCCCGGTTCAGCAGCGGGCCGCAGATGAAAGTGGATGCGGTGCCGCCAAGCCCAAAGGGGAGGTAGATGAGGCCGGCCTGCAGCTGATCGAGGGCGTACAGGTCGACAAACAGCACCGACAGCGAGGCGCAGACGCATGTGTAGACGGCGTACAGGAGCCCGCACGCCAGCATCACGACCGCGTTATCCCGGCGCGCCAGGATCCCGAGTGAGCGAAGCGGGTTCGGCATCGTCCGTGACGACGGCGGCTCGTCGCTGCCGCTGCTTTTGTCGTCGTCATCGTCGTCCTTCCAGTGCTGCATGAGATGCCCACCAATCGGGGGTCGCAGGTGCCGGGGCGGTTTGGTCGAGCCGTTGCCGACAATGTTCCGCGAGGTCTCCGGGAGGAAGAGCAGGATCAGGACCAGGCTGAGCGAGGCCGAGATGCAGAGGAACCAGAAGATCCAGGGCCAACCGGCAGCGTGGGCCAGGCCTCCTCCCAGTACGGGCCCTATGCTGGGTGCTATTGTGGAGCTTTTTGGCGAGAGGCCAGTTAGGAAGTATATTCTCTTTATAATTAAAAAAAGGCATTGCTCGTGTAGCTTGATATGGAGAAACCTTACGCAAAAGACACGGCGGCTACGTATGATCCCCTTTCTGCGGGGGTTGCAATATCGGTGACCACACCGTACGCGACGGCAAAGATGCCTTGTCAAGGAGGTCCGAGTGTAAGAACAAGACTTCACAAAAAGGTCAAACGACAAGTACTCGTGTTTTGAGCTCACCAGAAATCGCAAAAGCCTGAAACAGCCGAAGAACAAGCAGCGCCACGTATGATCTCGACAGGGCCGTCGCCAAGTTCGTGACCACGTAGAGGCTCAGTGAAAGCACGCAAGCCGGCCTCCGGCCCAGGATGTCGGCAGCGTCGCCCAGCAGCGTCGGCGCCACGGTGGCGACGGCCATGTACGAGGTTATTGTGAGATTTATGGCATCGATGGACACTGACAACGACTCGGCAAGCTGCGTCAGCGCAGGGAAGTAGATGAAGCTGCTCAGCGTCGAGAAAGCGGCGGCGTATGCCACCATGGCCGTTATGCAGCGCTTCTCGGTCCGGGTAAAGACCGAATAAGTGTCAGGGGAAGGCGGCCGTTCGACACTTGAAGGGCTTCGGGCTTTTTCTGTGTCCATTACTTGGAGGTTATACCGTATATGTGAGTTGATTATGCGTTTGTATATATATGTCATGTATTCAGACCGTCCGGTGACTATGCAGTGTCTCTATCATCCAGAGAATGTGTTGGGGTGAGCCCATCAAATATAGTTGTCGGCTCAGTATCATATCTGCGTCGCCCTGCAGCTCGACCTGCACAATCCAATAAAAGCTCGTGCACCATCATGCTGGTTCACAAAGTAGAACAATTGATTGCGGAGACTGAGATGAGCTCAGTTGTTGATTCGTCCAGGTCACTTGAATTATGCAGATAAAAGTGAGGGGGTGGCAGACGTACAGAGGTACCTTGCTATAAACACTCCAAGAGGCTTGAATTCTGTGGAATCCTTTATCATGTCGGATGCACGCTTCCGAGTATCAATTGCATCGGATCACTGAAACCACAAGTTAGTAAGAAAAGGCATTCGTTCATCGCAAACGATATGGATGAGATGTTGATCGAGAGTTGCTTGTGTCGCGATAGCCATGCTGCAAATTGCTCATCTGGAAATCCGGAGCACCGATAAATCGCCCACACATGTCAGCAATTATTCACACTTTTGCCACTGAAACGGGCCAAATAGGAATCAACAGTTCACCAGTGGTGACGGTAGTCAAAAAAGTAATTGCGAATGCCGGAGCGATATCTCATGTCTCCAAGAGACAGCTCGTTGCCTGGTGCACCATCAAAAACTAAGATGCTAGCCAGATTCATTAAGCCTCCTGGTCGAGTATCCTAAAGCCCACACCAAGTCCGTCCTCTACTTCTTGAACGTCGCAGTCTTTCCGGGTTTCTCAAAATTCATTTTCCTTGCCGGCTTGGGCCCTTGCGCAGTCGTCTTGCTGGTATATGGATCGAAAACCTTGGCACCACCGCTGCCCTTCTTGTCAGCTCCATGATCCCGCTTGCTACGCATGACTGATTGTGCTTTGCTGTAGTCAAATGGCTGCTCGTCGTCACTCTCTTCGCTGTCATCTTCCTCCGCTTCTTCCGCTTTGGCAGCCGCTTTCAACGCTTTCTTCTCTGCTCTCCTGGCAGCCCTTTCCTCGGCCTTCTTTGCAGCCTTCTCTTCCTTGAGCTTCTTCTTCAGTGCACGTCGCTCTTCCTTTCGCTGTTGCTTCTCAGCCTTGAGGCGCTGTTTCTCTTCAGAGTCCTCATCCGACGAGCTGGCCGACGAATCGTCGTCCTCCTGTGCCCTCCCTGCTCCATCTGAACGTCCAGAGCGCAGCGTAAACTCTTCATCTTTTACTTTGGCGCTTGTCTCGGCTTCCAGCTTGACCGGAGCGCCTCCGTCTTCATCAACATCCATCTCATCCACCTCCACCTGGCCCAAAGCACCCGTGCCATCATCTTCAGTGATCTGGGCGTTGGCAACAAACGAGCTCCAGGGCACAGCAATATGATCTTCAACTCCTCTGGCCGATGAAGCTACCTTGTTAGATACCTTCTCCCACAAGGTGCTCATTGGAAGATTGCCCCATAACTGTGACCGTGAACCTGCAACCTCTACGGCTTCCGGTATGTCATCATCAGCCTGGCCTGCAGTTGTCGTCTTCGCACTTCTGTATGCGTCCGCTAACGTCATGTTGGAAAATGCAGCATTCGTACTATCGGCCTTGATTACCTCCAAAAGCGTTGGGCCAGTCGCCCCCTTTTGTCGAGAATCCCGTATCAGATCTACAAGCTCGTTCACGGCGTTCCTCACCGGCGGGCCCACGTTTGTGAAGAGGTTTCGTAGATCGGCAGCCGTCTCTGGCATAGCCCGTGCGATGTCCACGAGTAACTGGTTTGACATCAAAAACATAGGGCTTTCGTCCTCGCGCCGGGCCACATCGTCACGCCACTTGTGCAGTGCCCGGTAAACGGAAAACTGCTCTCTGCTGAAAGTGTTGGGCAATCGATGAATCAGATTGAACCAGCCGCGCGAGCCCCGACCTGTTTCTCCGTCGATCGTGTATGCCTCGTAACGCTGGAGAGCCGTTTCCTTCGACCTCTGAAGCGTCCTCTCGAGTAGGTCCCCGTGAGGATCGCCACTGACGGATTGCCTCAGGAGCTCATTCCTCATCATGTCATACACATACAGCAGGTAATGCGTATCCGAGCGCGCATAGTAAAGCATCTCCTCTGGTAATGGCCTAGGAGAAAAATTGTTAAAGGCCCGAAAATTACATACATGAGGCAGAGCAACTCACCTGATTCGCCAATCGGCAGTCTGATACCGCTTGTCCGCCTCGAAGTCGACAAACTTTTTGAGGAGATACGCAAGGCTCTTGCTAGGATACATAAGCGCCTCAGCCGCGTGGAAAGTATCGAAGAGTGAGACGACGTAAAGCCCCAGATCCCTCTGAAGCCACACAATGTCCATGAAGGCGCCGTGGAACACCTATTTGATAAAGTTAGTATCATTCAATTCCAAGGCAGTACCTTGCGAGCCAAACAGCCTCTGTAAAGGAGAGCAATATCCCAGGTTTACCTTGACGATGCTCGGGTCAGCAAACACTTCGTTCAGAATCTCCAGTTGTTGCCTCCATGGCTTCAGAGTATCGACAATCCAGTCCTTCTCTCTAGTGCTAATCTGCATCAGCGAGAGCAGCCCGTGGTAGGTTCTGAAGTCGTGATGCTCAAGATCAACTGCGATTTCCTTGGCCTGCTTGAGCTCCTCCAGCATCTCCAGCACACCTTCATAGGTGTCGACATAGGTCGGCGAGGATTTAGCGATGGGCGTGTACGGTATGGGATCGCGCTTCTGGTATACGCTTTCTGGGTGTCTCGATTGCAGTATTTCTGTCTCGTATGGATGTTTGTACCTGAAAACGCCATTAGTACCTCGAGTGTCACCCTTGTACCGCAACTTTCGTATCTTTTGATTATAGACCCTTCGCTTGGCGGGATTTGCGCGCTCTTCTCCCGAGAGCGGTGGCACAAGCAAGGATAGGTGAAGAAGGTAGTCGTACTGTGTCTCTGAATCCTCGTTATCGAAGGTGGCCAAGCTCTTGTCAAGGGGGACCATGGCATGGGGCTTCTTGGTCAAAAGCGGCTTCCAAGGGCCTTTGTCATGGTTGTTGGGCGCAACCTCGAATGTCTTTTGGGGCTTGATTATATTTGCGTAGCGTAAGGATCTATCAAGGATACCCGGTTTCGATTTTTTGGCGGTTGGGCCCTATAGCTTGTCGTCAGCTGAAGGTCCGGTGACGGGTTGAGGTTTGGAACGGGATGGATAACCTACCATGTCTGCAGTCGGCGCATCCTTCCTCTTCACAAGCCCTGTGTACTCATCAATGCAGGTATCGGCCTTTTCGAGGGCGATATCTAGCGAGTCGACAATGGCCTGCCAGTTGTCATCAACTTCTTCCGCGTCTTCCAGCTCCAAAGCTCTCTTGGGCTTCGAGCTCTTGCCGCCTCCCAAGCTCGTGGCCGTGTTAACGAGTGATGATGCCAGACTGAGGAGCTTCTCACGCTGTTCGTCCAATAGCTCTCCGGCTTCCGGATCGACACTACGGCGAAATGCAATGTCCTGGGTCGCGATCAAGTTGACCTTGCGGGTGGTTGCGACGAGCGCTGCTTGGATCTTGTCCTGCAGAGCTTTGAAATCGAGCGGTTCCTCCATGATGGCGGGCTGAACGACAGGTTCAGACGAAGCAAGAGGTAATGGAGGATAAAGTACCTCCGGTAAATATTGATGAGGTTGAAGGCAATTTGAGTAGTTGAGATGCGCCCGCACCTGCCTACAAGTCGCATTCCCGACGCTGAACGCGAATCGCGGGATGAGGAGATCAGAAGGGTGCTTCCCAAATTTTTAAGTGGGGCGCCGTCCGCTTCAACCCGGCATTGATAACCGATAACGAATGACGTCTGGGTCTGCGTCTGGGTCGTCACGCTTGAAGTTACTCCGTAAGACCCAGGCTTAAGCATTAGTGTGGTTAAGATCGATCGCGCCGCTGCACTTTCTCGCGATATCCAATACCAAGACTGCCGTTCTTCTTTTGCACTCTCCAAAACCCTGGAACCCTGAAAATTCAGTTCTCGCACTGCCCCTATCGCACTCTTTGTGGCAAAGAGTATATTTGTCGAAGCTTTTTCACGACCTAGGGCTTTTGCAATGTCGGCTTCGCTCGCGCCAGAATGCAATGAGGTGAAAGAGTAAGAAGAGCGATTTGCAGCAACTTTGCCACCGATTCGTGTTTCGTATACTGAATGCCTCTCTTTTAGGCGCTATGATACGTGTTTTCTTAAGTGGTACAGCGAGAGTAGGTGCTACCTTGATGGTCAAGCTGCTTTGGTCGAGGTTCACGGCTGTGTCTGACTGGAAACGATAGAATACTTGCGGGGTGCCGGAACTAGCAACAAGAATGAGTGCGAAAGTCTTTTCAACGATTATCAAAAATGCCTAGGGGTGAGTTAGATGCGACGTGATGAAATGTGTTCCGGTTGAGAACAAAACTCGGTTCGGAAGAAAGGAGCGACAGCCACTGGAAATATTGAATGAGTTTGTATGTTCTACAACTGCGTTGGATCTCGCACACTAACGAGACGCGGAAACAAATATAGGTTGCCTTGAAGAAGAAGGGCATCGATAAACTGCTTGACGAGGCAAGGGAAGATAACAAAGACAATGATGCAACCCATATGGGGCGGAGGTGTAAGTCAATCCCAACCCGTCCTACAATAAATAAACAAATAGCCTTTGCTGGCTGGTAGTGTTTTTAAAGCTGACTGTTCTCTTCTAGAGCCGGAAACATAGAATACAACCAAAGCAAGCATGCTAAATACCTACCTAATCTTGTAAACATAAATCCCGCTCCATCATATTTATTCACATCCCTATCTCTCTCGCTCTCTCTCGCTCTCTCTCCTCCCCTTAACTTAATTCGTCTGGCGAGATTTGATTATATTGGGCACGGGTTGGGTTATGGGCTGAAAATCCGATCCATCTGAATCAAAACCTGTTGCATTTCTTAGAGAAGAATTCAATCACTCACCTCTATGCTATCTACCTGTTTTCAAAGTCTCGGATGGTTATTTGTTGTTTCATTCTCATTGTATACTCATGGGTTCAACATGAATGATCTTCAATTCAGCCAAGCCGGATTTGAGGTGGGGCGGCGGCAGATTCCCGCTAACCGCACGCTGCTGAATCACGTCAGGGGTAAGAAGCTCAGTACCAATCGCGCAGCCCAGCTGGAGACGGGACCGATTGGATCCACCGGAGTTGTGTTTGGTTACTGCAATGTCGCATAATATAGCAGTTGGAGTTTATCACTTGGCAATCCCTTTCTTGGGATCCCAGGCTTCTAGCGCGAAAGATCGAACTGATTCAAGAGTGTCGACTTTTTTTTATTTATTTATTTGATCAATCAAAAAAACACCGCACAAAAGTATTGCTTCCAGGCCAACTCATAGAAGCCCTCCGCCTTTTTTTTGTGTCCAACACCGCCTCGATACGCGCACCGGACCCCGCTGGCGCCTCCCTCACACAACACCTGAACTTGATTCATCCTCGAGCTCCGAACGGACGATACCCGCAGTCGCCCGCGCCGAGGTCGCACTGCCCACCGTGTCCTTGCCCCTCGCAAACAAGCTTCCTAGAGCATCTTATCCAATATATGTGTGTGGATATACACTGGTAGCTGAGGCCAGCGGTCAAATCCAATCCGGCCCCGCAATGCGCTTTTGATAAGCTCTGCGCATCTTCAAAAATCGGCATTACTGTCAGTCGATACTTGGTGCATGGGCAGCTCTCCCCGGCTCGGTCTACCCAAAATTCCTGATCCAAGCAGCTGCGAAGAGGTACACAAGTGCGCGGGCATGAGATCGCAGTCTCCACGAGCGATTCTATGCACCCCTTTTCTGCCTTGACGATTGGAATCTTCGTGGCAGGCTACATTACTGCTCGTTGGGACCTTATCAGTCGCCTCTATGAGTTGGTGGTCTTTGCCTGGGACTACGGTGTCTCTGTAAGAAGTGTTCAGTTTCCATTCCTGGGCCTTACAGGGCCCTTCGCACGTATCTGCAATGATCCGATCCAAATCGCTAATGTCGTTTTGTCAAAACTACCAACAGAGCCGTGCAATTAAAGCCTTTGGGGGCCTGACTTTCTTATTTGCCATTGTCTTCATATCTGTACAACGTTTGGCCACAGGAGAAGCGATCTTGGTACTACCCGACCTGAATCCACCCCTCACGGTCACAAAGACCTGAGCAGTGCAAGTACTAATGGCTCTTTTTGTGACCTAGCATCCGCGGTCTCCAAGATCCGGACTGTCGGCTCGCGAGCAGCTGAAAAGGCGGGGGTCGTTCTAGCGTGAGGTCACGCCCTTTGCAACGTCCCGCTATGGCTGGTAAGGATGGCTGCATGCGCGTCTTCTGGCCAATCGACCTGGCGCAGTCATCTCTGCCTGGTGTTATCGTTGGTTGGCGTAACTCCGAGCTTGATGTTTTTGTGGTGGCAATCCTGGATGATGTTCAGGTGCGCGATTCTGTTTCTCTGCCCTGCAAAGCTTGGAACGATTTGCTGACGGCTAGGTCGTCCGTATCATGTAGCCTCGGGATGTCGACTTTGCTCTCAAGTCTGGGACGCTACTCAGGAGCACGGCGCATCCCATCAGTCGTATATATGGGCTGTGTGAGCAGCCATCAATGCAAGTCTTGGGGCTTGTGAATATGCCAGACGCTCCACAGCTCGAACCAGGCTGGATCATGGTTACCACAGGCCCAAAGTCAGCTCTACAGATAGATTGTGCCAAGGCCTACAGCTTTCAAATTGTCACCTTCCGGAGACCTCTTCCCGGCCGAATGCAGTTCGTCTCTGCGGACCCTATCTCATTAGCCCTGGACGACAAGCCCGAAAGTTTGGGCACTCTAGCTGGAGAAATCGAGGCGGAGGATGAGAGACGGGAAAGATTGGAAAAGGAAAAGAAGAAAATGCTCGTAAAGAAGCTGAGGGATCATTCGGTGATCAAAAGGAGGCTTTCACCAAAGGAGAAGGCATTGCCTAGGATCGTCAACCAAATCAATTGCGCCTGGGAACTCGAGCAACTGCTGCAGAAGAACGCATCCCGGATCGGACCTCGTAATCGCGTAAAGCGCAGTCTTAGTGTATCTGAGCGCATGGTTGAGTCTGCGACAACGGCTCGGGACACTGTAACTGGCTGGTTGTGGGACCTGGTGCGAGGATATGTTCTTCCCGTGATCAAGAAGATGTTTATCGCCACTATCATTTTCTACAGGTTCGCGGCAGAATTCATGCTACGCCTGCTAGAGTGGAAGCCGCGGCCGCGGTACAAGGCGTTGAAGGATGTGTCTGCCACGGCACAGCAAGTGGAGATCCGGTTACAGCAGTTCTGCTATTGGCCGATGCAGTATCTGACTCTGCGACGGCGGAAGAACGACTGGGAGAGTGTGACGGGGAGCCACCTCGACTATATTCGGTTTTACAACAGCTTGTGGCTCGTGGCCAACGACGTTATCATCGGCATCGCCTTGGGCTCATACATCATTGAGAATGCCGAGTGGGTTGCGGAGGAGATCAGCAGCTTACTGGGGACCTATACTGTGGACGCGCTGCAGACTAGCATATCTTGGCTGATGGGCTGGCCTGCTGGGTTGAAGCTCAACAGCGAGCTCGCGGCGTTCCTTGGCGACCTTTTCCTGTGGGTCATTGCGTATTGGGCAGGTAGGTGTAATCCTCCAGTGTCTTTGGACGAGAAGTTTCGTCTTGGCTGCTGATTTTGGCAACTAACCGCTTTCTAGGCTGCTTGGAGGCGCTGCGGCCTGGATTGCCCTATATAATCTGGTTTGTTGGGTACTCGAGTTTTGCAGGAGCCAGTTTACCGATCGCCTTGTTCTCCGACCTGCTCTCCCTCTTATCAGTACATATCAACTCATTCTATTTGGCCTCTGCTCGAATCTACAACTGGCAACTCACCATCCTCATCTCATTGTCTTACCTTTTCCGCGGCAAGAAACACAACGTCCTGCGGAATCGTATCGACTCTTGCGATTACGGACTTGACCAGCTGCTTGTTGGTACTATCTTGTTCACCGTCTTGTCGTTTCTGCTGCCTACGGTGGTGGTCTTTTATCTGAATTTTGCCATTTGGCGAATGGTAATCATATCCATCAAGGCCGTTTCTGATATGTTGCTTTCATGCTTGAATCACTTTCCGTTGTTCGCCATCATGCTACGGTTGAAAGATTCAAGGAGATTACCAGGTTAGCCCCTACAACCCACTCAGCTCATTGGGATGCTTCCCGCACTACTTTGGATTCTGATTGCTGACCTAAGAGCTGATTTCAGGCGGTATTTATTTCACACTGCGACGTGATCCACCCGCCACCGGAGCTGTTCCTGGGAAAACGTCCAGCATAGAACTTCACGTGAGTCTTTGGCTTCTTTCATTTCCTATCTCTACTTATCCATACTGATCAGAGGTATTACTCGAGAATCCCAGTCCCTCCCCTTGTCCTATGGTGCGATATTCCATCAATATTTCCAGATGGGCGATCGGCTGCGCAAGCACTACCTTTCCCTAGAGGTGCTCATCTGCCTGTTGACGGGCAAGTTTGTACCACCCATGAACCGCAAGATCCTCTATAGCCTGCAGTACAGTATGCTGCCAGCAAAGAGACCAGGTATCATGGAGACATGGGAAGCTCTCGGCGCCGGGTCGAGGTCGGAATCAACGTGGGAAACGCGCCGACAACCATGGCTTAACCAAGTGGGCACAGCGGGGAAGCTGTCAAGGAGGGCTCGCGGTGGCAGGTAATGACCAACAGAAAAGATTATATACAGAAAATTTTCCATGTTAGATGTGTTTTATTGAAGGGCTGAGAGAATCGGCCCTTTTCTTTTTCGTGCATTTCGGAATCATGGTATTCTGTATTAGTCTCCAATTTCCGATATATGGGAGGCGGTTTGCTGGCGGTTTCGCATGGCGTCCAGTGCGCATTGAATTTTCTTGTTCTTCGTGGGCGGGATTCGGTTGATTCGGTACTAATTGAAGGATATTTGAATGCCATATATAATTACATTATATACATACGACTGACTGTTATGATGTTTGTGGAGCCCCATGTTCTAACTGGCTACCATTGTGGTGTCAGCAGATGAGGGAATCAGTCGTGAACATGGAATGTTGTCTATCGATTCTGCGTTTCCTCTTGTGTCTAAGCTCGTCCTTGTTACAAGACGCCGCCAGGGAGTCAAGATAGACATTGACAAGTAACAAAGACAGCTGAACTACCCACTAGAATGAGTAAAAATTGGCATCGACATAGTACTCACATATTTGAACCATGGAAGTCATGTACATATTCCGAGTGGCAGCGCCGTAAGTGCATGTATGGCCTGGACAAGAAAATAAAAGGACATGGCATCTCAGACAAGAGAGACTACAGGTCAGCTACCAGCGGCTCTGTGCCAGCTAGTCCAGCTATGTGAGCGGTGAACTGGCAGGCTGATACGTACCTCGAAGAAAATAATTTACTTTGATATTTTATGTAAGACCACTGTGAGAGAAGCGAGAGAGCCGTGAGGTAAGACTGGAACGTACTAGGAACTTGGATAGGCCTTATTTCAAGCGGCCTGTTTCAAGATATATAAAGTCGTACCAGCTGCCAACCAACACTGCAAAAGCTGCATTTGATGTTGGCTGCTGGACCCTAAGTGAAAAAAAATTATAAATATATACTATTAAATGCACACTTGAAGGAGGTTGAACTTGTATCGTCGCCATACACAGTTAAGACTACTGTATATAAAGACAGCAAACAACCCCTGCTTCCAACCAATTGAATCTTTCGTAGTATAGGGGTTAGTATGCAAGCTTGTCACGCTTGAGACCCGGGTTCGAATCCCGGCGAGAGAGATTCTTTTTGTTACTTTATGCTTTTTACCTGACTTCGCAGCACACTACCTATATATGTTTGTACGAGCTGGTATCATTGCAAAAAACATCCGACTCAAGTCGCTTCTATCATCATATTTAAAAACCCCCCCGTTGTCCGTTTTTGGTGCACGGTCCGAGATTCCTAACATACCTTATGCAAACATTGAATGATCTGATCCCCCCTTGTTATGCATTGCAACACAATACCTGGACGGCTCGACATGAACAGGCCATTGCGTGCGGGGTAACGATATGTAAGCCGCGGTTAACAAACCATAACAACAGCAACCGCCCGACTTATTTCCAATTCCTCCAACCTTTGCCTCTAAACCCCTTTCACACACCTAACAATGGTCAAAATGAGCATCGACAGTCCAAAACTCAATTGGATTTGATTTTTTACGGCGTTCTAAACGCCCGACCCATCATCGAGAACGATATTCGGCTATCACCCAGCCAGCCACTCGCCAGGCCGAACAGCTACGAATGGGTCCCAATTCCCCAGACGAAGGACGCTTTCCGTCTCCATAAGCGACCCGCACCTCTCTCGTTCCATGACCGCTCGCTCCATCATTGGCTACCTTGACACAAGCGAACGATGGGGAATTTTTCACTCCTCAAGGCATTGAGAGCCGGTTTCCCGTACTCAAGAGGAAATCGGGAGATTCAGTGATAAGCCCGATTTCCGTCGATGTGCTTTCAACGATTCCATCTACCCACCACCTGGGAAAGAAAAGAGGACGAAAAAAAAAAAAAAAAAAAAATTTTTCTTTTGCTTCCACGCATTTGAGTTCTTGGGATACCGATGAGGCAAGGCGCCATCATCTTTTTCTCGTTGTGGACACATGCATTCCACTTCCCATGGGGACGGCCCCGCCGGCTAATCGCCGCGAGACCATGGATGGGATGGCTCCCGTTCAAGTCCAGCCAGCCAGCTCTCAATGTTTTCCCTTGATCCCGATTCATATCGTTTCCTCTAGACCCGTTCTGTGTGCTCCTTGATTTTGGTATACCTGGAGTCTCTGTTGAAGCCTTCGGAGCCGTTCAGCATGATCGAAATTGTCATTGAAATCTGTGTTGGACTGGACGCGTGACTTTATGATTCTTACAGCTGTCTGGTGGAAAGATTTGTCTTTGTTATCCTCACAGCAAGTGCTTGATCAGGTGGAGACAAAGCGGATGCCGAATTCTCACGGACACTTGAGTATCCTATAACGGCACGCAGAGGCTGTTGGGCGGATATCCAAGAGCCGTCGAGTTTCTAGGGTACAGTAGCGCTGTGCTCCAATGGCTCATCAGCGGTTTTTTTTTTTTTTTTTTTTTTTTTTTTTTTTTTTTTTTTNTGGAAGCCCATAGTTTGAGGCTGAATACGATGCAATATCAAAGTCACCAGGGCAATTAACATAGTCAAAAGTTGAGAGAAAGGAAAGTCCTTTGGAAAGGTCCTGGTTCCGGAAATGCGTTCGCTAATTTTACACAAGGCAGCCCGAACAGGGGCGAGGTAACTGCCGGGCCATGCTCTATCATGCTCCTCCCCCAGTATCTATGGGCCACCCGATTCTATACACAACGGGTGCCCTTTGCTTCAAGCCGAGGTCTATTTTCCGTATATAATGCTGAGATCTGTCATAGTTGACAGCCCCACGTCTCATTAACCACCCATCATTAGGGTCGCCCAAAGTCCGGGGGACCGTATTGCCCAGCAGAGGTTGATTGAATCGTTTAGGTCTGTTCTTTGGTTAGCCAGCAACTTAGAAGTGGAGGAGGAAGAGTCCATTAGATATAACTTACGAACTTGGCCATGAGGGCAACCATCAGGTCGAAAAGACCAATGGCCTCGACGAAGGCGAAACCCAGAATGGCGTACGAGAAGAGCTGGCCACGGAGAGCAGGGTTGCGGGCAACGCTGTTGAGGAGGGCAGCGAAAACCAGACCAATACCGATACCGGCACCAGTCAGACCAATGGCGGCCGAACCCATACCGATGTTCTTGGAGACCTCGACCATAGCCTGAGCGATCTCAGACGAGTAGGCACGGCGCTGGGTCTGGAAAGCCTGGCGGCTGATGGTGGCGGCCATCATGGAGGGAGCCGACTGGCGCTTGAGGGTCATGCCTGCAGTTGATGAATTTTTTTTTTGGATCAGCTCGATGCTCGAAAAAAAAAGCTATGTTCCCGCGGCTGCCGAGGTAGAGCTTTGAGAGCATGCTCTCGCCGAAGATTCCATCCCGAGTGATCGAAAATTCTTCTCGGAGCTGAATCGTTCGACGGTCGACTGCCTCGAGGCTCTCCATTGGCTTGTGCTTGCGGTGTACGGATTGCTCAGCTTACCAGTGAAGGTGCGCGCCTGGGTGCGGAAAGCAGGGCGAGCGGCCTTGGTGGCAGTCTGGGCCATGGTGTTGGCCAGACGAGAGGCGAGGACACGGGTGGAGGCCATTGTATCTGATGGAGAGGAGATAGGTCTGAATGATAGACTGGTTGGACAAAGCAAAGGACGCCGGGCTGGTTTCGAGATCGAAGAATGGAGGAATGGGAGGACAAGTCAGAGTTTTTCAGGGTGGAAAGAAACTGGAGCTCAAGTGAAGAAGGGGAAGAGAGAGGGAGAGACCTCAAGTGGGTGGAGCTAAGAACGGGCCTCGATGGTATCCTAGCTCTGAATGAGAGTGCCCAATAGGTCAATGGGAGGACGTTGAGCGGAGCCGGTCAAACCAGAAGCATCTCAGTGGTTTGTGGATCCCTTCTGACTTATTTTTTTGCTGAGGCTGGCTGGGCGGTGACGAGTGAAGGGAACCCGGACTAACAATAATGCAGTCGTTGCCGGCAGAACCAACCCAGCCTAAGGTTGCCTGAGGCTCAAGACTTGAAGACAGTTGCCTGGGTTAGCCGGGATTGGTCAACTATCCCGGGTGACCGAAGGGAGAAGAGATGATGATCTCGGACCCGCTGGGTCTGGTCGGGCGGAATCGGAGAGTGACAGAATCTGGGTTACACAGCACGAGCTTACTTGACTGCTATCTTGGCACATGGTATCTGACTCGGCCCGGAACAATCTGTTCTGTGCGCCCGGTTCTACGCTCGGCCTATTCATGGAGACTGTTCCCAGAGGGACCTAATGCTGGATCAGAGCTCTCATCAAGCATCTACAGAAGCTGCATCACCGAGCTCGAGGTAGTGAGTGGGAGCCGCCATTCGAGGCTGGCATGTTTCTCCAAAAGCACCATGGCCTCTCATGGCCTCTCAAATTGGGGGGATTTTTTTTTCTGCGCGCAAATTTCGTCACAGTCAGAGACACGGCCAGGGTTGCGCCAGGGGTCTGATATGTTCAGGAGGTGTGGTTGATAATGCGACCCCCACTCGAACCCACCGCAAGCGCAATGAAGCTTTCATTATCCTTGTTCACCTGCGTCAGCTTCAAGCTCGCTAACAACCGGAACAAGCTCGGCGTAGGTCAACCATAGAGTGCAGCCTTTTCCTTATCTTTACTTTGCTGATTCCTATAGTTTTTTCTTCACTGGACTATCTACGGTTTTCTACGGCTGAAAACTATAAAGCCGAGCAAATCTGCCTACGGATCGAAGCATGTTTCCTTGAATCACATGCATGAGGATTTACTCTCTCTCTCTCTCTCAAAAAAAAAAAAAAAAAAAACTAGCAAATCCTTTTTGCCCCTGTGGAAAGCTGTCGGATAGCTTCCGTGGCTCTGGCAAACTACCAGGGGTGTGGATAGCCTCCAAGCACCCCTGGCGGGCGCAACGGCGCCACGCGCAGCTGGTTTGCCAGTTCTCTCGCCTCCTTTGGTCCGCTTGTAACCCTTTTTTCTTGCCCGGAAAGCAATCAAAGACGTAAAAAGTCTCTTCTGACAGCAATGTGCCAGCCACGAGGCCTTATCGGAAGGAAGCTTGGGTTACTTTCTGGATGCTAGTGCATCGCCAAACAAGGTTTCACTTCGTTTTCTTTGGCCGGCTGCTGTTCCTGGACAACCTTCTAGTTTTGCTTTGTGCTTTTTCTTCTTTTGGAATGGGAAAATTTTTTCCCTCTTTCTACCCTTCTCTTTTAATATTAGCTCAACACATGTTTGCGCCGCGGGAATTCAATTGTGGATCCGGGAGTTGCGACGGAATTGGATAAAAATATTATTTTTTTCTTTCTTTTTCGGCTCGTTGATTTTTTTTTTCATTACCCATCTCGATCGTCACCACGTTGCCCGAGTTATTCTTGTTTCTCATTTCTTGTGTCAAGCTTGCCTTTGATTAGAATAAGTGGGTACCTTCAAAATTCATCACTGTGTAAAATGCATTGTGATGTTTTGGTGATGTTTTGATGTTTTGATGTTGACAGATGATGCATGTAGACTTTTTATTTTATTTTCCTGGACTGTTGTTGCATCTTATCTTTTTATGATTTGATTGGAAAAGGCCCTTTTTGCCGCCCAAGGTAGTCCGAAAAATCCGATGATCAGTAATTACCTTGCGACTGACAGCCTTGCAGAATCTGTTCCTGTACCTACAAAATCTTGACAAGGTCTGAGCTTATCCCTGAGACGTGGCTGTTGCGACCTTGCCATGCAGCCCAGCCCGTTGGAGCCGCCTGGAATTTTGTGTGTGTATGTCATTCCCACACACACCTCGGGAATATTCGGCAAAAGGTGACCGAGCTAAAGAGTAGTAGCATAGTGAAGAAGAGGAAAAAAAAAAAAGAGACCGACTTGCACTAGCAAAGACAAAAATCAGAGACAGCGAGCGAGAATTTCAAATCCAAATTAAATTCTTCAGATCGGATTACTTTTCACGTGTCGATCGCGCGCTTCCACGCCTGAACTAACTGACTTGTGTGTACCATGTACACAACTAAATGAAACCTTGAGGCTTGCCTACTGCTGAAGATTGCATGTGCTGTACGTACTTGATGTGGTAATTACGGATGCATTGTATTCGATCCGGCTAGCTATTCAAGACATTATTTAGCGACGACTATACTTGCGCCATCCAAAGCTTCTTTTTTTTGCCTGTACACCTTTCAATGAAAAAAAAAAAATTTGTTTCTTGTTGTCTACAAGCAACATGGGTAATGCTGTTTCATTAAGCCGATGCTGACATGTCGTCATTATGCTCTGCCGTCGGCTTGACCGATGGGCGTCCCTCGGCCCCTATGAACCCTTCGGGATCGCATGGCCTCGTCAGATCTATCCGGTTGGCGGCGACCCATTCGCGCACCCGCGCCTTCGATATCCTCACCCTGCGCACTTGCTTCACGGCGTGCTTGGTGTGTCCCTCCCCGTTGGGTACGTCCTGGTTATTCTCGTTTGCATGTTGTTGACCCGACGAATCCTCGCATGCATTTTCGCCGTCCGCGGTATTGCTTAATCTAGCCCGCGGAGGGCCCATGCCCGCATCTTCGGCAATGTCCATCTCCCTCAGCGTAAGCAAGACATCCTCTGCAGCCACCCAAATGGCCCTGCTGCACTCCTCGATGTCCACAACCACTTCCGCCTCGTGGTCGTCTTGGTCGGCGCCATGGCCGTGGTGACTGCCTTTGTCATGTCCCTTCGTCAGCAGCCACCTGGCAATCTCGCCGGACCAGTATCTTCTGTAACCCTTGCGGCCGAGGTCCGAGATGGGTTTCTCGGGCCCGCCTAGAAGGCCCTCGCGGCGGGCTATCTCGTACGAAACGCCCATCAGGAGTGCGCCGAGGCCCTTGCGCTGCCATGGCGGGAATATCAGGATGCATGCCAGGGTGTTGTTGTCCCATGACAGCTTCTCCTTGGAGAAGAACCCCACAATCCGTGGTGTGGTGGTGGTGGTGGTGGTGGTGGTGGTATTATTCGCAGTAGTAGTGTTCGCGTAATTGAATGTTGGGATGGAGATGCCGCCCTTTTCTTGATTCGATCCTGTTATATCGCCACTTGGTGGTGTATAGACTAGCAAGTAGTAGTTGAACGCTGCTACATCGAAGAAGACGGATTTGTTGTCGAGAAAGAGCTTTCCGAAAAGTGATAGGTTTTGACAAAAAAGCTATTATACGGGAGCTGTCAGTTAAATGGAGCTTCAAGTTGGAAAGCTGTCTGTACTCACAACTTCGTCCTCTCCGTCTACTTCCCAGATGCTCCACTCGCCCTCGTCTTGTATCGTCTGCGCAGCCGCCTTTTCTGCGCCGTCCGACTTCCTTTTCCGTCCAGGCTTTGAGGGCGCTGGTACTGGAATCGTCCTCGAACCTTTGGGGTGCACGTAAACCTTGCGCCCTGGAATCGCGTTCCGCCTGCTGCAGAACTCGGTATGCTTCCACCATTGCAGAAGCACCTTGGAGTACTTGAAGCAATAAGGGCAGACGTATAGGCGGTCGATCATCGGCTCGCGCCTCGCTTGCTGACCCTTCCCCTTGCCGCCCTTTCCATCCTTGCCGGCAGAGTTCTTGCCCTTGCCGCTGCCGGCGCCCACTTCGTTCGTCGCGTCAGTCGCGGCCGATACCACCCTGGCTGCAGGCCCGGACGCATCGCCGAGTATTTCCTTGCCATGGTATGAAGGGTACCAGGTAGAAAAGCAGGCATTGCCTAGAACGACCTTGTCGATGTTGCGATCCGTTCGGAGGCCGCGCTTCTCGGGTGTGGGTGCAGCCCCGGGTCGGAGTCTCTGTTGTGATTGAAATGCTGCCGGGGACGGCGGTGGCTGCTTAGATGTTGCCGTTGCAGGTATCGGAGTCGATGCGGCCATCACTGTTGTGTTTTGACCGGGTGAAGAAGCTGGCTGGCCTAGTGTCGATGATGCCAGTCTGGATGATATGTTAGAGGATGCGCGAGGTGCAGGCTGTACGACCATAGCCGGTGGTGGCTGGGCTATCACGTCACTTTGGCCCTTGGATGTCTTTTCGTGCGCAGCACCGAGACTGCTGTCGTTAGAGTGTCTTGAGGTCCTCGTTGTCCTCGTTGCGTCGGACCGGGCGATTGCGACTCCCGAGATGGGGATGTTCTTGGCGCCTTTGAGTGGGGAAGGGCCGCGTCCCGGCCGCCGGACGGCACCCGAGCTATTGTTCTTGAATGCAGCGACAGGCTCGGCGAGCGGTTGCGGTTGCTGCTGCTGTGGTTGCCGTGGTGGCCGGCCTCTTTTCGCTTTCGGAGATTGGGCAATGGCTGACGGAGATGGTGGTGGAACGGTCGGAGGGGCGGAGGCGGCGACGGCATCCGTATGACGCGTGACGCGCCGCGTTTGTTGCTGGGGCGCAACGGAACCCGGTACTTCTGTTTCTTGGACATGTGGGCCTGCTCCGGCCTCCGTGTGCGGGTGCTTTCTCTTCAGTGGCGGCATTGCGAACTTTCCTGCTTCAGTTTGAGAAAGTTTTCAGCATTGTCCTGATTGACATGCGCCAGACCATGTCGAATTTGGCTAACTGTTCCATGTATATTGTTTGTCTTTCTTCCTAATTCCTAATTGAGGAATTGATTGATTGTGCAGAGAGGGTGGGCCTTGGTCGGCCGATAAGCGTCGCATGTCTGCAACCAAGTACGTACCTTGGCTTGTACGTACCATACCGATTATGTAAACCAAACAGCAGGGGTGTCAGCTAAAACTTCAAGTGATAAGATATCCAAAACCTCAATGGTCAAACTTCTAGCAGCGCTCGCAGAATGAACACTTTTGTTGTTGTCCTTGTACAGTTATTCTCTGCCTATCTTCTCAAGGCACTGTAGTACTTCACAAATCCTGAAGCTGTCTGCTATTCGCAGCCCTTCAAGATGAGCCTCTGTCCCAGCAAATGCTGCTGAGCACTCTCCCACTGCGACGATACGCACCTCGACTCGGATTCTTGGTCGATAGCTCGGAGTATCTACGAGTCAATGCTAGGAGACCAGTTCCTTGGGTATGTGTGCTGTGCAAAGCGGCCTCAAAAAAAGTCTCACCCTCGGCGACATGGATCAGAGATCCGCTGACATAGCTTGCAGTTTCACGCCTCGCGCCTGCTTGCCACGGCTGCCGCCAGCCCAGTCGATGGCACACGAACATTTCAGTCCTCCCCTCCTGTTGCTCCCAACTGGCATGACGATAATGCGTCCACAAATTCAGTATCCAAAAACTCTTTCTCGTGGTCATGGGACCCTAAGTACTTTAAGCACTGGGGTCCAAGTTATGTCTTGCGACAATGGCTCACCAAAGGATATGGGTTTTCGGAACACCACGATCACCTCCAGAGAAGCGCCGCTGCTTCTTGGAGTACGCGGCTCTCTATCGTTGCCTTGCAGGTCGACATGATGCGGGCCGAGCTTGCGCAGCCGACAGGTTTATCTGACCACCTGATCACGGAGCAACTGCTCTTCCAAAAACTCGAATTCCTGGCCAGTAAAGGCATCACGATGGAGGACATAGATCTGTGGCTCTGGATCCTCAGACCCGAAAATCCTGTGGAAATGGTACACCGTCTTTGCTCAGCAGACCGCCCTGTACCTCCTTTCGTTATTCTCCAGGTCTTGGACTTTCAGCAAGCATACAATGATCCCGAGATGCTGAGTCGATTGTATGCCTGCATATCTCGGGCGGTCTGTGGCGAGGGTTTTCCTCAATTCTCAACACCTGAAGCTCCGAACTGCGAAAGCAAGCCCTCGGAGGCTACCTCTGTTTCGCAGCTCGACAAAGCATCGCCACAGTACCGATATCGCTGGCCACCAAGCCTGTTCATCCGCCTGCTCAGTAGGATGACACACCATAGCCTGCACATTTGGCCTGCCTCTTTGCCTTCATTAGCCCGGCTCGCGGAACGTTATATCGAGACAATGACGGCGCCACAAAGAAGCGGGATCTTCCCGGAGCTCGTTGTTCGTAAAAGACAAAACTATGTCCACAATGCAGCCCTGGTCATCTTCAGCCATCATGCTCGATATATGCCTCTGGCCAACCTTAAATACAACTGGGAAGCACAAAAGGTGATGCTCGCACTCTCGACCAAGCTGGCACGTCCACCATTGATCGATCAAGCCGGCTTCAGAGCACTCAGGTCTGTCCTGGGTGGGTTGAGAAAGTCCAAATCAGAGCGGTTAGTTGCCTCTCGACTGTCCAAATCCTGGCCCCCGTACAGGCAGGCTTGGGATGGACTGGACGAAAAAAGGCCAGTCGAAGCCGACTATAGTAGAAGTGTCAAGGCTGGTATTCTTGCTCGGGAAGCTGGCTATGCTCCCGATGACGCCGATCTAGCTGTGGATATAATCGGCGGTGCAGCTCTTGGCAGGTTGCCATTCATACATTACCGTACTACCATGCCCCAAATAGGCAGGATGGACGCCAGTTCGGCGGTCATTATGCCTTGGGCTGCCAGCATCAAGGCAACTCGAAATGCGCAGGAGGCCTGGCAGGCTTTTTTGCAACCTCCACAGCCAGGTGTTTCGCCGTGCGCTATCGTATACAACGAGATGTTTATTAAGTTGTATGCCCGAGAAGTTGCCAAGCCAGATGCCCTGCCTGGCACTGGTCCCGAGGTTCATCCAGTCCATGAGGTCAACCTCAGTGAATTTGAGAAGGCTCGCTTGCAGCCTCCGCGCCCATCAGAGCTCTATGAGCAGATGCGGAACCAAGGCATCAGGCCTGTAGGCCACTGCCTTCAGGTCTTACTGAAGAATGCGACATCTCTGAAGCAGATCACACGCTACTTAATGGATAGTCGACAGGATGTTCAAGCGTCACGTGTGTTTGTTAAGCTCATCGATCAACGCTTCAAGACGGATCAACCTTACGAATCGGATGAAGTAAAGCATCTCCTCAACATGCCTTTGCATGTCTTTCGAGCTAGTGCGATTGGTGTGACTAGGTCTTTGCCGTATTCCTGGGTACACGAAGGGCTTAAGCGAAAGAATCCCGACATACACCGCATGGAGAACCTTATCAACATGACAACGATCAGGATGGCACACGAAAAAAGCCCAAACATGTCTGTCTGGCATGTTATATTTGACGCTTTGGCTCGCCCTGCAATTGCGGTCTTGCCTCACCCTGGAGGTCTGTCACCGGAGGCGTACGAGACAGAAAATCGCATACATGCATTGCGAATGTTCATGCGTGTTTTCCGCCATGTGCGTGAAACTACAGGAATTGTGGACATCTTAATGTTTGACAAACTCTGTTTGATTTTACGTCGTGCCATCACCGCCATCAAGTTCCAGAGAGGACGGTCCAAATATTTTGACGAAGTAATCGACGACGCCCATGCAGCACTCAAGGGCGCGGCTGCGAAGCTCTCACAGCGCATTGTTACCAATGAAAACCAGCAAAGCCAGTTTCTCAAACTGCCATCGTACGGGTATCGATTAGGCCCTGTGCAGGTTCGCTCCTACTTTCGGACCCTTGCATACCTCGGCGACCACGACGAGCTGCTGAATCGGCTCGAATGGATCATTAGTGAAGGTTTCGGGGACGACGGACAGGAGGAACTGCTCGATACTGCAAGAGACCCGGACCATCCGGACCACGAGCGTCTATACATCTCTCTGCTCCTGTTCAAGGCCTACATGTCAAAACATGTGCCACCAGAGATGATGGAGGCGCTCAAGTCAAGGGTGATCAAGGTCAGCGAGGAAAAGGGCTTGACGTGGTGTTGGCCGGATGATGAAGACGTGGAGAGCTTCCTGGATGCGGAGCGTTATCGCGGCGATGAGGCCGCCTTTTGGGAAGTAGCTCAGCAACAGGAACGGACATAACGGCCATGTATAAATAGCGAGCGAGGCTCTGTATGTTGTATTTTGTTGTATAAAGTAATGTGTCAAATAGAGTATGATAGAGACAATGCCAGGGGGGGAAATAGAAAAAAAAAGGAGAGAGAAAAAAAAAAGTATAGAATAACAAGAACTGGAGCCAGACGGAAAGTAATCTTCATGTTTCATTCTGATTTATGTGAGCGAACACGTACTGCCAAGGTGTATATTCGCGTTGTACTAGGCTTTTGCGGTGTACTCCAGCAAACGTTAGCTGCAGAGGCGCCCTGACTTATTATGCAGGATGAATTCTACATGATTCAGAGGGAACAAGGTCTTTACAAGAGCTTGTTTGATCACCCTGTTTTTTTTTTTTTTTTTCCTCCCTTCTTCTTTCCTTCTTTGTTTCTCTGGCTCCATTGTTGCCATTTTTATTATTCATTCTCACCCCCAATTTATTGCACCCCGCTTCTATGCCAGGCATTTTGTTGGTCAAACCAATCTCAGGAGCTTGGGTAGGTACCTGGCTTTTCTGATTGGCCAATTTGTTCGACTCTAGCTTTCATAGGGATCATACTTCGTATTCTCCATCAAACACTTTCCACGCGCTTTACCCCCAGCACGCGCGCGTTGTTTCGGCGCATCGCGGCGTCGCGTTCAAGAAATGAGCGCCCGCCGGACCACCTACTTATTTCTCACTTGGCCGTTGGATTTGATGCGCGCGACTCGTCAGAATTGACTTTGCATTGGGTTTCATTGTCTTCTAGCCGTTGGCCTTTTGCTTGTTGGTCACATTTGCCTCCTTGAACAGAACCGGTTTTTATACTCAGACTTGTTTACTTTGCCTTACACCTCGTGCTCCCACCCCCAACTTTGCCATGTTGCGCTGACGCAGCACCCCGTATCTAGGACAGTCTATCGTTTTTTTTTTTTTTTTTTTTTTTTTTTTTTTTTTTTCCAGATCTGGCGTAGATGGCTGGTTTCTTTCGGATAGCAAAAACATTGGAACGAAGAGCTTTTATGTTGCAATCTTGCTCATGATATCGCCATGCCACCGTTTCTTGACGAGCTCGTCAAAGCACGCGCGGATATCATCGTGAGCCCTCAAAAAGTGACATTAAGACGGCTTGATGGAAGCTACTTGGCTCATCGCCGGTCAAAACAGCCACTATTGGTGGGTGCACCATGTTGTCATTGCTCTTAGCTCGAAGCTTTACATTAACTAGTATCTCTTAGTCTTATCTCCATGACTCTGCCGATATCCGACGTGCGCCTGACCGAGACTCGAATGACATTCTTGACTGGAGCAGTCCGCCTGCGCTCGCTGAGGATTTAAGCACAATCACCCCGGAATCTGATACCGGAAGCCAGAGCGGTGCAGAGGAGCTGTCAAGCGGCGCACTCGTAAACCAAGATCCGTTGGTGTCTGTGGACCTCCCTCTAAGCACATTGTCGATACCGAGCTCTATGTACAAGATCTACGACCCCGCGACTGAGGAGTGCAGGAAAGCCCACATTCCGACCACAGAGCACAAAGCTTTGGACATACTTGAAAAGGAGGCACGTCTCAAGGCCAGGCACGGTGAAAAGACAGAGGAGGAGGAAGAGGACGAAATTTATCTGGAAGATTTCGCCTTTTACACATTGGCTTACGCACACAGATATGAACTCTGTGGCTTGCAAGATCTGTTCAAGATTGGAAATACCACGCTGTATTTTAATGGATGGCTTACCCTTGGCGATTCCAAGCACTACCTGGAATCTATCCCTTTCGGGCGGTGCTCTATCGGTAACTACGGCTTGGATTCTCCGAGCATTGACGGTGCTGTATGGATACAGTCAAACCTGCAGGGCCGCAAGAAGGCTGGTGTTTGGTACAGGCTGCGGAATCCAGGTTTCGAATATGTGCGATTGTATAAGCCTTTTCTTTGGCTGGCCGACCTGGCAAAACACGTTATCAATTTTATTGAAAGCAAGATATCCCAAAGAGTCGTGCCAGCAGAGATCGGAATTCACAACTTTCGCAGTGAGTTCGCAAGTTGGCTTGATCATACCCACGGTCTTTCACCGGCGTTCAAGACCTGGTTTGATCAGCACCCAAGGCAGGACTTCAGGTCTGACATGGCTGTATACGCCGAATTCTTGTGGAAAGAGGCCAACGGTGTTCTTGAATCAAAAGTCTGCCGGAACTTGCGCCTTTTCAGGGAAGTTTTGACGTTGGATCAATACCGGAAACACGAAAGCAAAAACAACATGACGGTTGTGACGCCCTACGTTTACGACTTGTTCCGGCATATGGAATGCGGGCACCTGCTAAAAAAGGTATCCCCGACTGAAAAACTTCCTCCGGTTGGGATAAGAACGGAGACGGAGACGGAGACAGAGAGCATTCCATGTCGAATAAGCGAGGACCCCAAACATGCAACCCTGGAGCGAAGAAATCTCATCGATGATATTCAAATCGGCGATGTCATTTCTCGCAAGCCCGACTGCGCGGGCAGCAAATGGAAGGGCGATGGAAGTTCAAGGTGGTTTGGTCTTGTGCAACAAGTCGTCAAACCTTCACGAGGCGAAACGAGGTTCCATATCAAATGGCTCTATTCACCTAGAGATACCCCATGCAATCAAGGCACGTACCCCTGGCCGAACGAACTTTTCCTATCGCTGAACCACTGCAGCTGCCATCGTGGAGGAGACGATCCGTTTCTAGCCAGCGAGATCCTTGCAAAGCATTCTGTGGCATGGTCTGGAGACGAAAAATGTTCCGAGGAGTTCTTTGTCCGGCAGTCCTATGATAACGAAGAACGGCGCTGGATTGCTCTTCGAAGGTCGCATCTGTTTTGTGATAACAACACCGATGCGCAGTCCACCAGGTACGAAATTGGGGAAACGGTCCTCGCAGGCGACAAATCCAGACTGAAGCCTTATGTCATCGCTGGCTTTTCTGGAAACACAACGGTTAACGTCAGGAGGCTTCCGAGACGTACCGAACTCGATCCAACCTCCTCATCACCACCCAACGAGCTTGTTTACACTGAAACTATCACTCGACTGCCTGCCAGCCACATTCGAAGTCCTTGCACAATCCGGGTTTTTACCGGCAACCCTCAAGTCATCCCCACACCATATGACAGACGGGGTACAGGAAACTGCTTCTTCATCAGATTCAAGCTTAGCGATAGAAGCCTCGTTGAGATGACAGAGGTGCCCCCAAAATTCAGGCAGGGGTTTCTCCCTCACAGACAGGACAAGCGCAAGCCGAAGCCTCTCCGTGGCCTGGACCTGTTTTCTGGCTGCGGAAACCTGGGCCGTGGTATTGAAGAGAGCGGTGCGGTTGAGGTCAAATGGGTCAACGACATTTGGTCGCCGGCGATACATACGTACATGGCCAACACCAAGGATAAGAACGCTGTCCGGCCTTTTCTAGGGTCGATTGATTTACTGCTCGAAAAGGCCCTCAAACGTGATGGTTCTGTCCGGGATGGCGCTGTGCCCTCACGTGGAGAAGTTGAATTTATATCCGGCGGTTCACCATGTCAAGGCTTTTCCCTTTTGACGGTCAACAAAGGCGACGACAAGCAAAAAAAGAACAGGTCACTGGTTGCAAGCTTTGCTTCTTTTGTGGACTTTTACCGCCCGAAATTTGGACTATTGGAAAACGTTACGAATATGGTCAACGCCAACGTCAGGCCAGACTGCGATTACCTCTCTCAACTGTTTTGCGCTCTCGTTGGACTAGGCTATCAGGTACAGGTCATCCTCGGTGACGCTTGGGCGTATGGTGCACCCCAACAACGGTCGAGGATCTTTTTGTCTTTTGCCCGTGCCGATCTTCAATTACCTAAAGAGCCGGCGAGGTCTCATTCGCACCCTGCAGGCATCCCAACCAGGGCTATTGGGCACCTGAACAACGGTGAAAGTTTTGTCGAACGCCAGTTTTCCAGCACGGTATTTCGCCATGTTACTAGTAGTGAGGCCATCGACGATCTGCCTAAGATAGGTGACGGGAGACAGATCTGTATTCCTTTTGCGGATCACCGCCCAAACAACGAATCCTTTGCGGCGCAAGTACGAATCGCTCATATCCCGGTTGCCCCCTACGGAATTGGCTTCGTTAAAGCCTACCAAATGGGAAAAATAACAGAGGCGGAGCGGCAATTATTTCCGGCAGATACGCTCAAGGCGGAGCGGACAAGACGCGGGAAAGGCTGGTCTCGTCTGCCGCCGAATAAACTGTTCCCGACAATAACCACACGTTCGAACCATACGGATTCGCGGACTGGATACCAAATCCACCCCAGTGAACATCGAACTTTTACCATCATGGAGATCCGTCGGGCGCAGGGGCTTCCGGACAATGACGTTCTGATCGGCCAGTTCAGGGAGCGGTGGAAGCTCGTGGGCAACAGCGTGGCGCGGCAGGCTGCTTTGGCGCTGGGGTTGGAGCTGAGGAGAGCTTACTTTGGCACTTTGTACGATGATGACGAAGGCGAAGATGAAGAGACGGTACCGCAGGCTGTTGTTTCCAACCAAGGAGATTTGCAGGTGCTGCTCCATCCTGTCCTGCAACCCAAGCTCGAGACGAAGCCACAACTCAGGCAAGATCCAGTACCTGATGGGACGACGGTCAACCGCACCCTCGAAAGAGGTCCACACAGGCTATTGGCGGCAGTGGCCATGACGCCGGGCAGAGATACATTGTCGGCCCAGTTGCGGTCCCAAGGCGTGCGGGCGACAGCGACGGCGACGGCGACGATAGACTTGACCACGGCCGATACTGGGAAGATGACGACTGCGGCCATCGACCTAACCATCGAGGACGATGAGTCAGACTTGCAAAGCATCACCAGTTCCCAGTGGAAGCGGAAACTGGATGAAGTTCTTGTGGATAGCGACAACGAGTCCGATGCCGCCCAGGAACATAACTGGAAGCTTTCGAAACTGTCGCACTACTGATGTGCGATGGGGAGGCTTTTTTTTTTTTTTTTCTCCATTCGCGACAAAGGGAATTCTTTTACCTTTTTTTAATGTTTGCATAGCGGAGGAGCAATGAGGTCATTATCCTTGAAAACACATTATGATTTTTGGGTGGTCCGTCTGAGCAAGTCATGAGTTATAGAGCATTTCGTTTGGGTAGCATTTACATTACTGCATGCCGGCATGGAAATGGAGGGAGAAAACATCAGGTCTCCTGGCTTATTTGGTAGTAGAAGATTTGGCATTTGCAGTGAAAAATCTGAGGACGAGGACGGGGCTCTAAATCTTATACCTAATCAGAGACTACAAATGTTGAGTGGCCTTCAGCAGGGTTTCAGGCCGTGGCTTCTTTTTTAGTGTATTAGTGACACATCATTGGCGGGCAGTCAGGATTTCTTGCCCAATATGCAACACAAGGAAAGCACCCGTCCTATGAGTAACCAAATTGAGCGCCCACTGAGATCACAGGTTAGACTAGCACCGGCCCGGCAATTGGCTGAGAAGCTCCGAAAGAAAGCCCCCACTTTTGCCGAAGCTGCCAATTATAGCAGCGGCAGGCGCCTAAATCGACAATGTCTGCGACTCTTTGTCCCTTCCCTTTTTTTTTCTTCTTTTTTTTTCTTCCCGCGGACACCAAAAAAGAGCAGGAGCAAATCGAACCTGGTTTGAGATCTAGACCACGCGCGGCCAGATGACAGGCCCCTCTCGCTTTAAATGCTGCCGCGCGTGCGGATAGACAAACCAGTATGCGGGCAGGGTTTGCAAACCTACCCCTGGCGCGCTCGCGGAGCCACATCCCCGTCGTGCAATTGGACGTCGTTCAACGTCAAGCGCTTGCCTAGGCTTGCTTCTCACTAGTTGCTCCGGCTCGTGTTTCATGCCATTTTTTGACCAGCGCCCTTGGTTTAGTATTGAAAACATATTGTACTGACCGCTGGGCCACGCCATTACGAAATAATCAACCCATCAAGTGATAGGTACAGCCGCAGGTGGGACCTCCAAGGCTTGGTCCAAGGTCGTCGTGTCCGGGGCTCGTGGCCAGTCCACACAGTCACTCGCGGCTATGGAGATATGGCTTGGTAATTCAATATCATTCAATGCTCGGAAATCTGGCAGCCAACGAGTGGATGGTCATGTCTCCATAGTGAATCACTTGGCGCTGCGGCTCATATCATCCATCTTCACCCTGCGCGTATCTAGTTCCAGAACTCGATCTCGTTTTCTTTCCTTGTTTTTTTGCTGTAAATCTTTCTCAACTCTAGTCTTCCAGCACTTAGGTGTGTGTGTCGATCCCTTTCAACTCTCTTTGTTCCCTACGATCAACAAAGTTCTAGTCTAGTTCTAGAATCAGAATATCACAGGTTCTTTGTTCACCATTCTTCCACGCTCTTGTCATCCCTTTGATCCGATCCTTCTTGACGGAGACGGATTCCATTCAACTCGACGGGACTCTCTGTGAGAGCGCCCTTATTAAGCGTTGACTCGGAACTCCCTTCCCTTCCCTAACGCTTCCGGCCTTTGATTCTAAAATTTTTGGTCTTTCCATACCATACACCACCACCTGCACTTTACCCAATTCAACAAGACTGTACTCTTTCGGAGATACAGGCACTCGTTCAGCCAAACCAAACCACACCAAAGAAACAGGACAACGAATAGCATAAACCAAAGACATTCACTCAGAAAAGCGAAGCAAGCATGTATCTACCAGCACTAGTACTACCGCTGCTGCTAGCGGTCTCGTCAGAAGCAGGCCTCATTTTCAGAAGGTTGCCGCAGGACCAAGTTTTAGCCAGGCAGAATAGCGTAGCAAGCGGATTTCATGATCCAAATCTGCTCGCCTCAGGAGCGTCCGCATCCGCAGCTCCAGCGAAAGCTTCTCCAACCACTGAGGTCTTTTTCGAATTCACCGTCGAACCTGAGGCTTCTTCTATCCCTCCTACTACTGCAGTGACGGCCACATCGGCTTTATCGACATCTCCTGCTGCCGGCACAACTTCACCAACTTTCTCGCGTAGTCTCAACCTAGGCAGCCTGGGGTCATCCCTGAAACCCGAGAGTACCGCTGCCCTCCTACCGACAAGCTCTGGATCATCAGCCTCAACCATAGTCACAGGCACCACTGAAATTACGACAGCGACGGCGTCGACGTCTCCTAGTACGACACCGCTAACTACTGCAACTGCACAAAACACAACAAAGGTGACTACTCCAGCCATTCAAACCACTGCCGTAGCCAGGAATTCTTCAGGCGCGGTGATCTCCTCGAACAGCACTACTGTTCTTGCTACTGGCAATTCTGCGGCGTCGACGTCTTCTCGTACGACACCGCTGACTACTCCAGCCACTCAAACAACTGCCATAGCCAGGACTTCTTCAGGCACTGTGATCTCCTCGGACACCACTACCGCTCTTGCTACCGGCAACTCTACGGCATCGCCATCGACTGCCAAAGTCAGTGTCGAAACAAAAACCGTATATATTACTGTGGACCGGTCAACAGGACTGTCGGCAAGACCTACCAATACTTCGACGGCCTCGACCGACTTTGAGTCGACTGTGACTCTGGTCGTCACCACACCCACGGTCTTCGTAACAGTTACTCCCACCGACACTGCATCAGCTGGGACATCTTCGACGCGGTCCACCTCACCGCCCGCATCTCAGGCGCCGACAACTCCTTCGCGCCAAAACACCGAGATCCCTACTGGAATCCCCAACGCCCGGGTACCGACGGCCATCCACGTGAAGAATCCCGCGGCCACAGCCACAGCCACGGTCTCGCCTGCCGACTACCAGGTTAACATGCGCTACGCCAAGAACTTCAACCAGGTATCCAGTACACTTGACAAGAAGTCGGCGTGCGCCTCGGGGCAAACTGCCTGCATTGATGGCGATTTACACGTCTGCGAAGACAACCGCTACCAGATGTGGGAGGACTGCAAATCTAGGCAGCTCAGATGCTTTGGAATGCCCATGAACACCACCATCGGCATATTTGTCGATTGCTGGGAGCCTGCCTTTGCCAACTCGGTTTTGGGCGGCGCGGCCGGTAGGCCTCCGTCCTTGCCATCGCCGTCATCGACTGCAACTGGACCTGCAACTGGAACCGGAACTGGAACCGGAACTGCCACTACTCGCACGAGCACAACAGTTCCTCCTCCTCCACCAACCCCATCGCCAAGCACAAAGACCCTGACACCAACCACAACACCCCAAACACCGACCACAAGCCCATCCTCGTCTTCGCCTCCGCCGCCGGTGCCAACGCCCTCAACCACAAAGGCAGCGACCACGACTGAGACGTCCACATTTACGACTTCGACCTACTCCAAGACGCACACTGCCGAGTTCATCGAAGTCACCGTAATATCACACCACAGGCCAAAGACCACCGCCACCTGACCTTTTTTGCCCCAAGGATGCCGCAAAACATCAAGCTGGGCTGATGTTGACGATCCGGCGGCTGGGTAAGCTAGTCTGCTCCGGCAGAAAGAGTTTGTGGTGGTGTTGTCCTCGTCTTTTTTTCTGGCGACTGATCTATTTATTTCTTTTGTTTTAATCTGGCGCGGTCAAAAGTTAGCGTGCAGCCCTGATAGATGTTGATCTTCTTATTCCGTTCTTTTAATGATACCATTTTCGAACACATCACTTAGATTTTTACATTTGCTTTCTTTATATAGCATCATATACATTACAACCTATCACAATTCATCATACAGTGAAATTGCATATGATCCTACGTTGTGTAAGGGAACAGAAAAAAAAAAAAACACATTCATCATCATGGTGTGGATAGGTTTTTCCATCACTCCAGCTACGTAACAAACCCGCTCGCCTTGCCCAAGCACATGCCAAAATAAAAACAGACCCAGCTCTTTATGCAAACGCCAAGTCCCATAGTTCATTCCCAAGCCCACGCGCTCTTCGCACAAGAGCCTGAACGCCAAAAAAAATAATACCAGATTTATCATGCAAGTAAAAGACAGAGAGAGAGAGAGAGAAGAGGAAGAAGAAAACATCCTTCAGCGACGCCTCCTGAACTTGCTGTTGAAACCAGGACCTCCCTTGGCGCCATTGTTGCGCAGCTTGAGCCTCCTGAAGTTCTGGTGAGCCACGGCGCTGACCTTCTTGATGGCACGTTTAACCGTGCCGCCCTCCTTGCCGTCCTGGTCCTCTTTTCCAGGTCCTGCCTTCTTGGCCTTGGCTTTACCCCTCCCTTTCTTCCCCCGCCTCTGCTTCCGGCCAGCGTCATCTTCGCCCTCCTCATCGTCAAACTCAGACTCAGACGCCAGTGACAGCTCATCGGCATCCTCGGGCACTGGGCAGTCGAGCTGGTGCTGAGTCTCGGGCACGACGTCGTCGCCATCTTCATCCGAGGCACTGTCCTCAGCGGCCACGCTGATGCTTGCTGGCCGTCTGCTCCGGACGGGTCGCATGTTGGCTCGGCGCGTCGTGCGCTTCTGGCCCTTCTTCTTAAACACGCGGAGCGGCTGGCCGTTGCGGTCAAGGCCAGCCCTGCGGTCGTCTTCATCGGGGCTATCGTAGATGGCCTCGTCGTCAAAGCCACCGAGGAGGTTCGTCGGCATGACCTGGCTGTCGGCCACTAGGACTTCTCTGGTAACATTCTCCTCGGCTACGCCTCCATCCCTATTACCCGTCTCCATCGCCGTGACTGCCGGCTTCGCCTTGGTCTTGACCTGGGCGAAACCCAGCTCTTCCGCTTCCATCTCGCGCAAGGCGTCCAGGTCGTCGTCGTGCTTCTCTTCTTCCATCTTGCGCAGGCTGGCCACGACGCTGCTCAGGCCCCTGACGAGCGGCTTCCGCGGCAAGCGGGCGGCGTAGCGACGCGCCTCCTCGGCCTCATAGTCGTAGTCGTCGTCCTCCACCGCCGGCACGGCCTCGCCGTTCTCGTCCAGCCGCGTTGGGGCCGGCGCGGGCGGCGGCAGACGTCTGAGGAACTGTGGCGTGGCAAAATCGGGCTTGGACGGCGTTTTCGAAGGCGTCCTGTCCAGTCCGGCGTTGGCGGCGGCAGCGGCGGTAGAGGAGTTCCCATCCCGCCGGCCCAGCGGCGTCATAAAGCCATCTAGCACGTGCCGGCGGCCCGACGACACGGGCGTGCGGGCCAGGCGCGCGGCGGAGAGAGACGAGCCCGGGTCTGCCGCGTTGATGGTGGCGCCACCCCGCCTGGGCGTCGCGACAGGGATGGCGCCGGTGCGCTTGGACGGCGTTCGTGTCTCGGCGGGCGACGCGGTCAACAGGTCGAAGAGGCCGAGGACGCGGCCGTCGCGCTGAGGCGTGGGGCCGATGGACGTGGGGACGTTTACGGCGCTGCTTCCGGGCGTGCCAAAGAGCTTGCGCGCCGTGGAGGGGGTGGTGAGGGCGGAGCTGTGGGTTGCAGTGCGCTTCAAGGGTGTCGAAATCGGCCTGGTGCGTTTGGAAGGTGTGGTCTGGTCGTAGAGCGAAAGGGTGTCGGTGGACTTGCGCTTTCTCGGGGTTGGGAACTGTGGTTTTTGTTTTTGTGCTTGTTGCTCTGTTGTCGTCGCTGCTGCTGCGGGGACGATCTTGCCTGAAAGTATGTCCCGAATCCTGTTGTATTCTTTGTATTTTTGGGCTACATGTTGGGAAAGCAAGGAAGTCAGTTAGTCTTGGTCGGCAAGACAATGGCAAGTACATATATTGGTCCAAAAACCATACCGATTTCAGGAGCCGCCTTGATATCTGACCGCGAAGGCTTCTTGCCCTCGTGCGTCTTTGCAAATGTCGTCTCCCATGTTTTGAGCTCTGCTCGCAGCTTCTGGGACTGGTTTTCGTAGCGAGACTGCTCTTGTTGGTCCATGGTTGGATGCGAAGAACAAATCTCTCCGCTGAAGGATTATATATGAGAACAGTAATCGATCGCTTCAAACTATTCACTTTGTTCTCTAGTTTGGGTTTGTAATTACAAAGTGGTATTGTATGAAGAAGAGTTCCGGCTTGCCATGTGCCGGATTTCCCAAAACAGGTGCAAGTTTCCATCAATTAATTGTGAACCCCTGTGCGCGCCCTGCGCGCAATGCAAGACGCGCTTTTTCGTGACATACCCGCCCCGCTATGGGCGCTTTTGCCGTGCCCCACATCTGCCACACTTGTTTCGTCATTTCCCTACGCAGCATGCTACCTTACACCCTCTCCCCCACCCACTATTCTACGTAGTTGTACAATATATTATATTATTGCAAAGGCCTATGCCGCGTGGGATGCAGACGGTCAAGGGCCAAGGCGGCTTATAGTAATTGTTTCGCCAAACTGTTGAGGCGTCCATTCTCAACGCCAAAGAAAAAGTGTATATCACCTCCAAGTACCTATCTACTCGAGTGTTGCATCTGTAAACGTTTTCCAAATGTGCCATTTTATTTTACTGTGTCTCGGCAGCAGTAGTTAAACTTAAGGCAGCATCTCCAGTAAAGTCGTCGTTGACTGATTGGTAATCATTCTATGTTTTTCTCATTCCGTCGCCATCGCGGAAAGGGTGGGGCAAGTCGCAATAGTGGTTCCGGAACGAAATGGCGAAATACAGCGCTGCGAGTACCTGACCTGTATAATAGATCACACAAATCCCTGAATCCCTGTGAATGATTGAAGAACATACCAACATAGAGCAAGCTCCCGTACAATCTAATTGTTCCTCTAGTCATAAAAATGGTCAACTTCACTATCAAGGTCATCTCGGACACCATCTGCCCCTTTGTAAGTGACTTCAGCTGCCATACCCAAAAAGGTCGCTGCACCTTTGCACACTGCACCAACAAAAAAAAAGAAAGCTAACAAAACCCGACCCAAAGTGCTTCGTGGGCAAGCGGCGTCTGGAAAAGGCCATCGATGTCTACAAAAAGACCGTCCCCGGCGGCGCCGACGACACATTCACCGTGACGTGGCACCCCTTCTACCTGGACCCGACGCTGCCCAAGACCGCCACGCCGTCGACCGAGCATGTGATACGCAAATTCGGCGCCGAGCGCGTGCCCATGCTGCACGCCCGCCTGGCCGCCACGGGCAAGGGGGAAGGCATAAACTTTACCTTCTCGGGCATGCTAGGCAACACGCGCGACTCGCACCGGCTGCTGCAGCTGGCCAAGACCAAAGGGTCGGAGCGCCAGAACCACGTCGTCGAGGCCATCTTCAAGTCGTACTTTGAGCAGGGCGGCGACATCACCAGCTACGACACGCTGACCAAGGCCGCCGAGGCCGGGGGGTTGGATCCCAAGGAGGCGAGGGAGTGGCTGGAGGCCGGCAAGGGCGGCGCCGAGGTCGACGCCGAGGTGGACAACGCGTACCGCAAGGGCATATCCGGCGTGCCGCACTTTGTCATCAATGATAAGTATGAGATTGGTGGCGCGCAGGAGGTTCCGGCCTTCCTGGCACAGTTCTCCATGGCTAAGAAGAGCTCAAGCGGCGCCACTACTGCGACCGACTCGTCGCTTAGCTGTTAGTTCCATCTCGGCACAGTGCTGTCCCGTATGGAAACGTTGGAAACTTGATTCCGGGGTATCACTCGTGGAAATTTAACAAAACATGGCCCTCTCTTTTCAAATGTTCAAGAGCCCACCAAGATCTTTATCCATGGCCTTCAATCGCTGCTGCAGTTCCTTTTTCTTTCTGTCGAGCTCACGCACCTCCTCCTCTTCTCTCCTCAGATCCTCTTCCGTAAAGCCGTCATCAACTCCCTGGTCCTCAGCCTCCTCGTCATCCTGTGTGTCGTCCTCTTCTGCATACCTGTCCCTGTTCATGCGCTCCAGCCGCGACGTCTGCTCCGCCACGCGGGCTTCGTAGTAGGCCAGCGTGTTACGCTGATGCGCATACTTCTGGCGCATTTCGGGGATTCGCTCAAGTGCACCTGGCAGGGGGTAGACGTGGCACAGCTTCTCAGCACCGCGCAGCAAGACCTCAATGTCGACCTCGCCGCCGCCGTGGCTGCCACGCGTGATCTGGCCATGTAGGTCGCCTCCCAATACAGCGGCCACGGCGGTGTTACGACGCGCGCTAACAGCATTCCGGTGGCCCGGTGGAGGTCCCGTCGTCACCTCACCCGCCGCGACATTGAAGACGGTCTGCCGACGCTTGGTGTTACCGCGGGCATCGGCGTCGTCATCTAGGGCTTGGGTTCTTCGAGGTTGTTGTTGCTGCTGTTGGGGAGGCGGCGGCGGCGGCACGGAGAAGAGGGCGCGTTCATGAGTCTCGGTGTCGCGGATCAGTGAGGTGATGTCATCGCTGGCAAGCAGGGCGTTCGTGAAGATCTTCGGGGGTGGAAATCTGGATAGCCGTTGCGGGATTTTAGCAATGTTAATAAATTAGAGTTTTTTATTTATTTTTTTAGTTTTTCTTTTCTTCTCTTCACAAGTCAAGTTATCCCTCTGTCGCCGTGATCTCTGAGCATCCAGAAAGTAGTGTGGCAACCCCTGTTATGGGTGGTTGGCTATTTGGCGCTCATCCATCTTGCATTGCTGCCCGAAGCGGAGCCGGGTCTTCTTTGGAAAGGATGGAGGAACCGATCAGACGGTAAGAGACTGAGGTAAGGGATGGCAATTTTTTTCGGGGTCGCTGCAGCTTACGGGAGTTCATTTATGCCCTGGCATGAGATTGCGATTTGCTCAAGATGTGCCGAGAGCAACGACCTCGACATGATGATTGGATGTCGCTGCCTGAGATGCTTGAGGGTGAAGATTCTGAGGTTGGCGGGTGCTGTATAGGTAGATAGAGAGAAGAAAAGCGTGACTTTGTTGTTTTCTCTCCCCCGGCTCAAGGCAGGCAAGCAAACAAATTCAGGGTTGAGCATACGACTGGCAAATGCGCAGCTAGTTCAGAAGAGGTAACTCAGCTCTACGCAGTGATAAACAGCTCCTATCACCCCAACCGACAGCCAGGGCGATGAAAGTATGATATGCGTCTTCGGTACGATCTCAAATGGCGCGACATCGTGCACCGCACCGCGTTAGCTTGACACCTGGATCGGGTGCTGGCGGGGTTGACCCAGCATATCGGGCGGGGGACGTGATAATCAGTAAGTAATCAGTGGGAGCAGGTGCAGTGGAACTACAAAGTGACGCAGTTGCTAAGCTACATTGCCAAGACAAGATACAAGACAACGTCCAGACACACCGCCTTCACCTTTTTTTTTTTTTCTTTACCAAGCAGCACATACTCTGTGTAGCTTGAGATATTTTCACCACCACAAATATTATTTGTTGTTACGATGTTCCGGAGGCTCAACCAAATGAAATAGATTAAACTGTTCGATGTAGAAAGCTTGCCCACTCCAACGAGAGTCATACTTGACAAGAACCAGTTATCAAACGATGCCCAACAAGCATTTGGAAGGGTCCATTGACCTGACTTATCCCTGCCAGCCCGTTGGTTGTCTTAGGTAATCAGATCAACCGTTGACATCGCACCCCGCGTTGCCCGCCGCCTTGCCAGCCTCTGCGCTTGACACTTTATTTTTCGGCACACCACTTCCTGAGCCGAGTCTCGGCAGTGCTGCCAATAGGGCTTTGGTTGCGAGTGAATACTTGACTATGTATTGTTTTCCTCATTATACTGCCTGCAATGGCATTGAAATCGAGCTCTGAATACATGAAAGTTAAGCCACTCAGCCTGGTCCCGACACATCCTGTTGCTTTGCGTCTTCTGGCTCGTCAAATCTTGGTCCACATTTTCTGTCCAAGAAACACCTCACCTTCTTTTTTACATACATGCTGCAGCTCACTCATATGGAAGGGAGCCACAACGTTTAAATATCTCATTGGGCACGAATCGATGCACCTCTTGATGCGCTGCTACCCCATTATGCCGGTCTATTTTCGATCCCGTCCAGTGCCCCCGTACGAACCCATTGTTCTCATGCCCTCCCACTATTTTTTTTTCTCACTTTTGGACACGGTCCTTGCAGCCGCCAGCCTGGTTGAGTCGACACCGCCATCTTCCACCTGCTGGAGGCTGTGAGCGTAGGTTGGCGCTTTGCCAACTCATCTGCCCCCTTTCCTACTCAGCTCGCCTGGCACCGCAGCATGCAATCTTAAAAGACTAACCATGTTTATGCTGCTTTCCGCGGTCCTGGATATTGTATTCCTAGTGGGATGACCTGCCAGCCTTTGCACAGGGGGTGGCAGCACACTGGTCAAGGCAGAGCTATCCTTTTTTTTTTTTTTTTTT
>NC_043743.1:1008461-1024728 GCF_004337985.1 Pyricularia pennisetigena
CCCCCCTCTCTCTCTCTGATATTTATTCCTCATCTCACACCCCCCGGAGGAATTGGCACATAAATATCCCGGTCATGGGTCCGGCAACAGGCATTGCTGCCCAAACTGCCATTCTTGTCTCTAATCCCACATAGCCTGATGTGCCCTTCTGGGTCTTGGGAATGTGCTTTGTTGGCTTTCACTCCTTGAAGACCCGCCGCCGCCGCCAGCTGGTTTCGTTGTGACTGGATGAGGATTTGTTTAAGACGAAAGTACTGGAACTGCTGCGGCTCGGTGGAAAAAATCCGTATAAGAGCTCCATTCCCATAATTTTTCTCTTTGGTCCTTGCTGGATCTTTGGTTCCTTGACCGCATTCCGCCGTCACGAGATTTGGTAAATCTCTCAGACTTTTCCGGAAAGATCCTTCAAACATTTCTTCCTGTCTCGTTTGCGCAGAGGAATCATCAGAAGATAACCTACGACACTGCACCCCGCCCGCCCTTATTTTAGTCTAAACTAGCTGCTGTGTGCAAGTAAGTCTGTGGCAAACAAATCACCTCAGATTCGGCCAACCAACCATCTACTTGAGGAGCTCGCACACACCTCACACACATCCCGTCCGCCTGTCAATTACTCGACAGCCCAGTTGCACCCCCCCAAAAAAAAATCAAATCTGCAAGAGGCCTGCCTCCCACACACTTGCAGCTCAGATCGACCCCCGCGCCTTCTTTTTGGCTCCCTTGCTTGTCCAGTCGATTTTTTTTTCCTGGACGCACCCCGGCCATCCTTTACCTCTTTCTATCAATCCGTACCAGGACCAGGGATCCAGCCCAACCCGCGGCTCCTCTCGTCTCTCACTTTTGAGTCGACAGCGCCTCTGCCACTGCCGTAATACCATCTTATCTCTCGCCTTATAACCGTCATACTCTACCGCCAACCCCTCGGATCTCTCTTGTGGTCCTGCCATCCATTCGGGCTAGGGCATTTCCATATTTGTCAACAACCTTATCATGCGCACATTTCGAGGTTCACTTTCTTGTCCTCGCTGGAGGTTCATACTCGGGTTGTCAACTCCCTGAAAGCCTCATTTATTGATTCCGCCCTCAAGCCTGCACAAGTGGTGACCAAAACGACTTTGCTCCACTTGTGGCACGTACAAACTACGATATACTGAACAGCCAGTCCAACTTGGTCCAGAAGTCCAACATCTTCTCCCATCTACTGGTACCAAATCAGCGGCCCCAGGGCCTCACTACAACAATGCCTCGGCCATCAACTCTTGGAAGGATGGTCAAAAGCCCCGGCCCCACAAGGCCGACCTCTCCACCTCAGACCCCCAAGTCCTCTTCAGCATCCAAACAGCAGAAGAACCGCAAAGGTAACTGGGGAGGCCGCAGTCGACAGTCCAAGCAGCAACAGGCTATTCGGGAACAGCTGTCTCACCACCATTTCGGTGCACAATTCATGGATGATCTGGACGACGGTCCCGTCTATGGTTTCCCACCCGGCCCACGAGGTGCGGACCGGTTGTCACCCCGTTCTGCCCTATCCCTTTCGGAAGATGAGACCGAAGATGAAGTCGAGGACGAGATTGATGGAAACGACGAAGAAGAGGATGACGAAGAAGCTGATGGGGAGGCTGATGTCGAGTCCTCCGCAAGCGACAGCCCACCACCATCTTGCAGCCCTGGGCGATTCACCAAGTCCTCCACAGAAGCGACACAACAGACTTTCCAAAGCGGCTCCTATGCTGCCAACTCAAAAGGAAGCGTACCCTGCGTGGTCACTGCACAAGTCACCATTGAATCTCTTGAAATACGGGAGTACGATGACAGTGACGATGATGATTGCATTGTCATCCACCCCGACGTCATCGAAGACGCTGATTCAGAGAGCAATCGGTCCCGTTCCCGCTCGCGTAGTCGTCAGCGACGAGACAGCAACATGGCTTCGGAAATGCGAGACCTCAATGTTTTCGCGTCCTCAGACGAGGATGACCTCGAGGAGACTGAGTATGAGAGAAAAATGAGAGAGCACCGTGAAGAAAGACGGCGGGCCCGCATGAATTCAGGCAGTATCACCAAACGTACAATCAGCGAGCGCGGCAGCGACAGCGACAGCGAGGACCTTGCCAATGGCCATGGCTTACCTAGCCCCCAGGACCCGACCGATGCGGCTCACCGTCGCTTGCGCCGAAGGCTGGCGCGCAACAGCGTTCTGTTCCATAAGCCCGCTGCGCCAAAAATTGATGAGGCAGATGAGCCCGACTCGAGCGATGAGGAAATGGATGTTCTTCTCGCACGCGAGCTTTCCTTCTTCAACTATATCTTCATGGAGGTCGACTCACCGTAAAGAACTGTGCCCGGAGCTTAAAAAACACAAAGAATCCGAAACCCGACATTTATTTGAACAGCAAAACCGAACATTTTGAATTCGTCGCCAATCCACATATTTTAAACATGACACTAATGATCACGACCGCTACGACCAACTCCTAAAAGCCGCCTCACTATCCGCTAATGCCTTGCTTGGTATGAGGTGTGCAACCCAATCCTGTCTGGTAGATGCCGCTGTCCACTGCCCTTCCAACCCACGTGATATAACAGATGATTGAGCAGATGTTATGGTACAGCGCCTCATTTTCGCCTTGTTTTCTTTTCTCGTCTCATATTATTTGGCCTTTTCTCATTTTCTTTGAGATCTTCCGGATTGTATTGTACCTATCGGCTCCAGGGTGAACTTGACTAAGCATAGCACGGTCTAAGGGAGGGAATATGCTGTTTGTGGATCGGATATTTAGACTAGGGATACAAGCACACGTGTGCCAGGATTCTTCATATTGGGTACTTTTTGTAACTGCATTTTTTACAATCAGATAGCCTCGAGTGGGCTTTCCCACTGTTATAAGCTCCTCATTCAGTTGATTGTTCTTCATTTGGGACGTTGATTAGCTCTAGACTGGATAACAGGGAATAACGTGGCCCACAATAAGCTATATTCAAATTGTGAGTGTTTGTGTTGCTTTCCAAAATTTGGGGGTACTTTATGTCGGCAAGAGAAAATAGTGATAATAATAATGAAAAATAAGAAAGCATTATTACAAAGCCATCTTTTAGAGCAAGAGAATAAGCCTAAATCGAGGAGTTTGATACATAAACTTCCCTGCTCACAATCTTTACGCAATGTTTGCCTCAGAAGCTCTCGAGTACAAACATGGGGGTGGGTTTTTGTGGCTGCACTCGGCTTACGTAATACATCAGCTGCTCCTTGACTCCACAAAGGCAAATCCCCGCAAGGTCGCAAGCGCGTTGATCACCCAAATCCTCGAAGAGTGTATGCATGTACAACGTTTGCCTTGATACCCGACTGCACTAATCACCGTGCCAGGACGAAAAGGAGCTGACCACCACATTGCACATCGATCCTAACTTCAAGTCTACACATACATCCAATAGCTAACGACCAAGTCGCGATAACAGCCTTGTCTGTGACTAATCGGCCTCTTCTCGATCCTACCACAGAGCGCGTCAACATATAATCCTTCGCCGTGAGCTCTGGCTTCCCGCGGTCGGGAAAGGCGCACGCACACAATCGAATATTCGCCTACCCGCGCGTCTCGCCATTGGATCTTCTACGACTGCCGGACCTTTGTGTTGGTTTTGACATACTTGCCCTATATACGTATCTTTTTTTGCACAGCGGTAAAATTGTACACCTAGACCGTCGAGATGAACCAGCAGGGCGCTCAGCCTGCTCAGGCCGGCGCGAGCCAGCCGACAGGAAACGGCACTCCTGGCCCCATGTTCCGGCCTGAGGCGATGCGCACCATCTCGATCCTGAGCGCTGAGGAACGGGACAAGTACGAACAGGGTCTTCGGCAGCTATGGAACGTGTACGAGAAGGAACCAGAGGGCTCGCCGGCCAAGTTGCAGGCTTACAAGAAGATCCAGAACTTCGGAATAGTGCTCTCCAATAAGATTCGCGACACTATGAGGAGGAACCAGCAGGGTCAGCAACCAACGCAGCCAGGCCAGCAACCAGGTCAACAACCGCAGCAGCAGCAAACACAACAACCGCAACAACAACAACAACAACAACAGCAGGCGCAACCACAGCAGCAACAGCAACAACAACAACAACAACAGCAACAGCAACAAGCACAGCAACAGGCACAGGCACAGGCACAGGCACAGGCACAGCCTCAGCCGCAGCAGCCACAGCCTCCGCAGACTCAACAGACCTCCCCAAATATGACCAAGGCAACAGCTCCGCAGCAGCCGGCAACCGGCGCTCAGGGCGGCGCCTCCGGGGCTGCTGGCTCCTCGGCAGCACCCAACCCGGGAGGTGCGCCAGCACAGGCGCCAGCGGGTGCGAACCAAGTTCGCATTCCTGACCATATTATGACGCATATCAACAAGATGATTTGGCATGTACCCAGCAACGTGAGCGAGCAGGACGCACCGAAGTGGAGAGATGGCTCTAAGCGGCGATACGCCAATGCTTTGATGCAAATGGAGGCGGCTGCTACAACGCTGAAGAAAATCGACCAGCTTTACAAGGAAAGAAAAGAGAAGAACCAACCCATCACTCCAGAGGAGCAGAAGCTTTTCCAAGAGCGCAGGGAGAAGGCTCAGAACACCTACAGAGAGACCAGCCGATACGTCGAAGGGATACGGAAACATCACGCCGACATTACGGCACAAAGGGCATCTGGTGCACAGCCGGGTAATGCGCAGACTGGCGCAAGCGCCGCTTCCCCAGCAGGGGGACAAGCAGCCGCAACCCCTGGACCTCAGACAGCAGCTCCGACTGCCGCTTCCAGACCACAACAGAACCAACCTCAGGGGCAAACCCAGGCGCAACCTGCCCAGCAACAGCCAACGCAGCCTACTGCGCAGCCCGGCGGTCTTGCCATGCAAAATGTGCAGGCTAATATCAACGGTGCATTTGAGGCCGCGAAGAACCAGCAGATGACTGGGATGGGTCGGGGGCAAGCACCGGGCGCTTTGGGACAAGCAGCGCAGCCGGGATCTCAAGCTCAGGGTGGCGCGAATGTTGCGCCAGCTACTGGCTCCCCCATGGTGCAGCAGCCTCCAGGCCCAGTCGGAGCGCAGCAACCGACGATCAAGTCGGAGCCGGGAACACAACAGCATCAGGCTCAGCTTCAACAGCAGCAATTTCAACAGCAGCAGCAGCAGCAGCAACAACAACAATTCCAACAACAACAACAACAACAGCAGCAGCAGCAGCAGCAGCTCCAACATCAGCAGCATCAGGGTCAAATGAACACACCGATTGCATCTGCTCATAATGCTGGCCGCGTACAAACACCACAGTCTGGCACTCCCACTACTACTGCTCCACCGCCGCATGCCTTCTCACACGCGGCAGCTGTCAACGCCATTACCCAGCGCCAGAATTCAGGCCCGGTTCAAACCATCTCCCAGCAGCAGCAAGCTCAACAGCAACAGCAGAGGCCCAACGCCAATGGCACAGTTGTAAACAACGCTGGCACTCCAACTCCTATGAGCGCTGGCGGAGTAATGGCATCAGCCCCGCCGCCAAATCAGATTCAACAACAGCACCAGCCAACCCACCCGCAACAGCAACCGAACGGCACCGTTATCCCGACCGGCCATCCTCACGCACACCCAGGACAACCACAAATGCAGCAGCGTGAGAGCCACGCAATGGTTCCCCGCAACCCTATCGCCAAGAGCTTGCCAGAAAAGGCACAGCAGACACCGCAGCCAGTCGCCATGACGGGCGGGCTTGGTCCGGGTCGACCGACTATGACAGGCGGCCTGTCCACTCCCGGTGGCGTTATGAACCAACCGGTGATCGCTAGACACCCACCTGGAACGATCGTCACAGAGAATGACGGTGATCGAGTACTCAGCAAGAAGAAGCTCGATGAGCTTGTAAGGCAGGTGTGTGGTGGCACTGCTGAGGGCCTAGATGGAAACTTGCTCACGCCCGAGGTCGAAGAGGTACGTTGAATCTGTCTTTTTTTTTTCTTGCACTTTTCGTGTGAATTTTCACTATAGCCTCAGCTTGGATCAAGACGTTCAAAAATGCTAATATAAGATTTGACTCTTATCTCAGTCTGTTCTCACTTTGGCAGACTCGTTTGTCGACAACGTGCTACACTCCGCCTGCCGCAATGCTAAAGAGCGCGGATCCAAAGTTCTCGAGATTCGCGATATCCAGCTGGTGCTCGAGCGAACATACAATATTCGCATCCCGGGATACTCGGCCGACGAGCTCAGGACTGTGCGGAAGGTACAGCCCTCTGCGGCCTGGATCTCGAAGATGAGCGCCGTGCAAGCTGCCAAGGTGATGCCTGGCAAGGACGCCTTGTGAAGAAACCCATATTTTTCTCATTCCTTTCGACCGTATTCACTTTTACAAACAATGGTCTTTTTCTTTTCTTTGCAAGCCCTTAGGAGCAATAGTACATGCCCAATGGAAATATGGCGTTTGGAACTGGACGGGAGACGCAACATTAGGAGTTGGCTGGTTTTAAATTTATTTCGGCTTAACAAGAGCCGGTCCTGTAAATCGGAGATCGAACAAGTTGACCTATATATTGGCACCAAACGTAGCAGTACAGCGTTGATTGTTTTGTTTCCCCCCGGTCGTTCGTTAGCAGCCGTAATTATGGAGTTGGAGATTTCACTGATGCGACACGTGCAAGTTTAAAATTCGGAGATGTGATAGCGGCCCCTTAGCTTCTCCCGTCAAGCCGCGGCGTCATGACGACTGCAGCTAGGAATATCGAGGGAGCTAATTAACGGGGGTGATGCGATTTAACTTTTGATGATGTTATCTGCCCTGTACTTGCTGCAAGCTCCGCTCACGGCTGGCTCATGAGAATCCTAGCCACATTGTTCGAAATGTTAATCAAGTATTAATACCGGAGTTCGGGGTTCCTGGTGCAAAGCACTCGATACAAACTATGAAATGATAAGAAATTGAGACAGAAGTCTTGCCTGTAGAGCAGGTGATTGATCCAATGTTTCAAAAGTCGCGATTCAATCAATGGCATTGAGCCCTTTGCTCTCTCTCTCTCTGCCTTGCTAGCTTTTTCCAGTCAGTCAGGCAGGCAGCCATGGTCAACGTCACGGCCCAGGGCTGTTGGGGGACCCGCTTTCCAACGGGCGATTCGGCAGATTTCCCAAGTATCCAATACAGAGGTGATAGCGCAGAATTGCATGCAGTTCCCATGTATCTTTGCCATTGGGGTTACAAAAGGGTTCCGGAAAGAGTATCCACACTCCCTCAACCCACCCCAGAAGGTGGAGACCAGCCATCTACCTACCTAAGACCTAGACCTGTGACTGGCCCGAGCGCCCGCCGTCTTCTGTGCTGATTGAGGCGAGTTCCTGTCTCTTGGTCGTGCGTTTGAAGCTTGAGGTGCAAAGGTAAGCAAGCAAAATAAATCGAAATCGACAAGCCCGCAGCCAGAGCCCCCCCTTCAAAACTGCGATCCGATCATTACCTAGGTACCTTACACTACCTGTCATTCGCGTACCACCTCAAAATAAGATACTCGAACATTTGATCAGTTACTTGCAAGTTCTGAGAGAGATCTCACTTGTTTCCTGATTTTGGTACGTCTCATCGCAAAAAGGAAACGGTTTACAATCGCAACCTGTAAAGCGTTTCTTTTGCCCTTTTCGTGTGACCCGCCAAAAAGTGAATTCCGGTCTTTAGGCCACCAACGGACCTTCCGTAATCACGCACGCACAGTCAGTCAGTTAGGCAAGCCAGTTGCAAGTTGCGCGCCTCGCGAGCTTGGACCCGACCCGACCTGAACTTGACCCAAACCCCGAACCAAGCAACGAAAACAACTACATACCATCATCTATCTACCCGCACAACGTACACCCATCAAACTCCACTCAACAATCAACCCGAACACCCTCGATCTGTCATCGCCATCAACACTCACCTCTCCTCGCTTCCCTTTTCCCCCACTCCCGTTGCATCCTCTTTCTCGGTCGCCCACGCTGCCACAAGCCGGACGGACAAGTTATTAATCACAGCCCGCGGATAACGCCATGCCAGGGAAGACTCCCAACGGGAAACAGCCGGTCGAGAACGGCGTCAGGAACACAAAGGACGTCGACATGAAGGACGAGACATCACGAAAGACCAAGGGAAAGAAGCTCAAGGAGGGTGACGAAGAAATGACTGTCGTTGTACCGCCGTCCAAGTCGTCAAAGCAGTCGCCACCGACCCGACCGGACGAGGATGTGGACATGGACGACTCCGGAAAGGTTGATGATGGCGAAGTGAAGGTCGACCCAGCAGTGCAGGCTGTCGCAGGTACTTGCTAAGAACAAATCCAAACTCGAACCCCGGGCCGTCCATCCCTCGGGGGGAGATCGTAGTTGATGCTGACGATGGCGTTGTTCTCACACCTTCAGATATCAAGAGCAATTTCGCCCTGCTGGACAAAGCTGTTGCCTTGTTCGATGCGAGATTCACGCTGCGTGCTCTGCGGTCCATCTCATCCATCCGCAAACGGTTGACCGCCGACATCCTCGCCCAGGCGATTGCCGAGACGTTCCCTCCGACCGCCGCGTCAGGGGCCGCAGTCAAACAGCTGCTCTTGAGCATTGGGAAACAAGATGTGCAACTCGGACGCCAGTCGGGTTCTGAGATGGAGATTGATGGCGATGTCAAGGGCCAGTCAAAGAGCAGCAGCTCCAAGAAGGAGAGCAAAGAGATCATCCCCGAGATTGACATCTTCATGGGAATTCTCACCCAGGTTTTCCTCTATGATTCTAAGCAGCTTGAGCGGGGAGCCGAGTTTTCGCAGCACCTCTGCGAAAGAATTCATTCCCTTAACCGTCGCACATTAGACTCGCTTTCGGCCAAGGTTTACTTCTACTACTCGCTTTTTTTCGAGAAGCTTGCGCCTCTGCCGCCGTCGCCGCAGTCGCCATCAGTGTCGATCCGCCCAACGCTCCTCGCCGCCCTCCGGACTGCCGTCCTGAGAAAGGACATTGACACACAGGCCTCGGTCATTGTGCTGCTGTTGCGGAACTACCTTGCCACGTCGCACATCAATCAGGCCGATCTGCTAGTCTCACATACACAATTCCCTGAGAATGCTGCAAACAACCAAGTTGCGCGGTATCTCTACTACCTTGGGCGGATTCGCGCCATACAGCTGCGCTACACGGAGGCACATGAGCACTTGACGGCTGCGACACGGAAGGCACCAAGCTCTAACTGCGCGGTTGGTTTCTCGCAGACTGCCACCAAGCTTTTGCTGGTGGTGGAGCTTTTGATGGGCGACATTCCTGACCGCGCGACATTCCGCCAGCCGACGCTCGAGGAGGCGCTGCACCCATACTTCCTGCTAGTCCAGGCTGTTCGTGTCGGTAACCTTGACAACTTTGAGACGACCATCGCGGACCACGCCGATACTTTCCGCAAGGATGGAACCTACACCCTCATCCTCCGACTTCGCCAGAACGTTATCAGGACGGGTATTAGGATGATGTCACTTTCTTACAGTCGCATCTCGCTCCGTGACATTTGCATCCGCCTTCACCTGGGCAGCGAAGAGTCGGCCGAGTACATTGTTGCCAAGGCCATTAGGGACGGCGTCATCGAGGCCACCCTGGACCGTGAGCATGGCTACATGAGGAGCAAGGAGGTTGGTGATGTCTACGCCACGCGGGAGCCAGGCGAGGCTTTCCACGATCGCATCCGTGCCTGCCTCGCGCTCCACGACGAGAGCGTCAAGGTATGTTGTTTTCCCCCAGTCAATTTTTGGCTTCGGTGTTTTGGAACTTACGTGTGACTGACCATACTGTTAAACTTGATTAGGCCATGCGCTTCCCCATGAACCAGCACCGTCTTGAGCTTAAGAACGCTCAGGAGGCGCGTGAGCGGGAGAGGGAGATGGCCAAGGAGATACAGGATGGTGATCTTGACGAGGATGACCTTGGGGGAGAGTTCGAGGGCATGTAATATTCTCGATCCTCGTTATTTGAGACTTGCCCCGCTTCTTACTTTCCTTGAAAGAGGTTCAAACCTGTGTTTTTGTACCACCCACATTTGTGTAAAGCTTTCTTCAACCCAAACGTGTACTTGTTATCACACTTTACCAAAGAGCTTATTCAAACTGGGATCTTCTTGTCCTGCCATTTTCCGAGTCCAGCATGTCTCTTTGTAATTGTGCACAAGAAGTTGCACCTATTCTTTGGTGAAGGAGGGACAAACAGGGTGGGATCCTGGCGCGGAGTGGCTAAAGCGTTTGTAAGACCACTGGAAGATTCAACGGGTTCGGCGGAAGAAGAGTATTACGAATATGGTTGCCAGGTGAATATTGGATCAAGGTCGATTGTTGGGTTTCATACTTGGTTAGGGGGCTGAGCATATACTGGTTCTCCGGTTCTGTGGGTTGTGTTGGCATTGATCACAGTATTCGTCGTTTGTGGTATTGCTCTCTGCTTCTTTTTTTTTTTGTTCCAATTTCCATTCGATTCCTTTGTCCTGCGCAACCCTATCTCCAGTCTTCAAAGTTACGATACACCTCACCCCACGTCCTTGTTCCCAACTCCTCGGAAAAGCTCCCACAACGCGCGGGACGAGAGCCCATATGGCATCACCAGTTCATCGTCGCTGACCCGAACCAACCATATCCTTGTGACAGAAAGGACAGCCCCCTCCTCGTCTCCCGCCGTCTGTTCTACTTTTCTGTCCTCCCTTGCTTGGCATGATGTAGTTCATCTCAACTATCATCTCTTTGTGGCACGAGATAGGTTGGGATATCAGGGGAGCTGAGGGATAACTGTGCCGGAGAGTGAATGGATGATTGGTTGTTGTTTTGGAATTGTGAGTTTGAGGCGGTCCATGAGTATAATTGGGAGAGTCTGTAAAGGGCTAATGTATATTTTGTGGGTGCATGAGTTTTGGGAGATCTCAAGGAATCTAACAGGATAGGCGGGTTATGGGTGTTGCTGGGTTCGGGTTGAGTGTAAATGGAAGTCTTACGGGAAAGAATATGGCAGGCTTGTGTCGTTGGGGAGGGATGGAGGCATGTTAAGTGTTGTTCTAGTGATATGCACAGAAGGCGATCCGTTATTTTGGCATGAAGTGGTAGCGAACTCTGGTGTAAGAAGGGAGATGACTGAGATGTATTTCTTGAAGCAGGCGAATAACGAGATGTGTAGGAAGAACTAACATAGGGTGGTGGACGTGTGTGTGGTATGCGGAAGGGGAAATGGTGTTTGGATGTTAGGTATTGTGAAGGATTGGTCAGTATGAACGGGGACAGTGCTGGGCGAAAAGTAGGTTTGTGATAGGGAAGAGGCAACAGAAGGATAGGTCATGCTTTTGGGAATATTGAAGGTGAAAACAGGCTGTGCTGTGTTAAAGGACAAGATTGAAAGCGTTGGAGTGAAATGGCGGGAGGGAGGGGAGGAGCACTGGACGTTTACCGGTTGTAATGAGACTGGTCTAGTGGAGTGGAAATGGAAGCCAGGGGTGTGTTCTTTTCATTCATGGATGGTGATGTGCGAAAAGTGGTTCTGGAGCAAAGGGGAGGGATTGCGGGAAGGGATCGAGCTAAAGGCAGGTGTATATATCATGAAGGCAGTGAGATGTATCGTATGTGTTGGGTTCGTGGCATGGTTGGGGAGAATGGCAGGCTGGAATAGGCGCAACGGTTAAAAGTAGGGCAATTTCGGTCAAAGGGTCCATGTCATGATCGAGAAGTTTCATTGTGTCAAGGAATGTTATTTTTTCCGAGGTTGTGACTCTGATGGGCTAAGCCTATGGGGAATGCTACGTGTACTTGAGGCTTGTTTGGAAATGTATAGGGAAGCAACTCGCAGATTTTATAAACGGATGGGAGTTGGACTGAGGCACGGAGTATGTTGGGACGTTGGGATGTTTGCCGTGGAGTATAAAGCAGTGTGCTGTACAAGTCAAGGGGTGGTTGGGCTTGGATGGAGAAGGACTAAAAGTGGTGCTGCATCAACGAATCTACATCTCCAAACGGACGGGCAGAAGGCTTTATATACAGCCAAGAGCTTCAGTATAGAGCAAGGAAGGGGCCGAGACTGAAAATGGAAATTGATCTAGTCTAGACTAGACTGCTGGCCAAGCTCAAGTGCCACAAGGGGCGCTTGCGAGATTGGGCAGCGGCTGTACTGTAGTTTAGCATGCTGGGGGGGCACATTGTTCCTGAGGCTCAGAGCAACGGCTTGACACGATCTGAGTCTAGGCGCTCAGGCTGTTGGAAATGGCCCTGAACTAAGGGTTAATTCAAACAGAGAAACGTAAGGTCTATGATGGCTGGATCTGGCACTACGGGCCTTATCGCGCGAGAAAGCTTGCTGAGCGGATCGGATAGGGGCTAGGGCCACGCCGAATGACAACTGGCAGTGGGCTAGCGATTAGAGGCTGAGAGGCACTGAAAAAGGGGAACGGAACGAACCCGCGGAGTAGGCTACACCGTACAATAAATAGTTTGACAAGATTGGGGAAGGGGGGACGTTTGCTGTGTGTATATATAACAACAGTTAGTGTTGCTCGTACATATAAACAGCTTAGATAGATAAAGCGCCTAAGGACTGAGCTGAATTGTTGTGAGCGGAAGAGAAGGGGGAGACCTGATTTCACTGTTCTGCATAGTTTTCAAAGTCCTGAATCCTAGAGAATCCGGTGTAAGCTGTTGCCAAAGACGACTTTTCCAAGTGAAGATTGAAAATGCCTGTGCCTTCTAAGGGTAGTAGTCCTGGGCATTTTGAATCACAGTTTTTACATTTCTTTTAGATTCTCGTGTTTTGCAGGTAGGTGTCAAGGTCAACAACAGTCAGTCAGTCGTCCCCGTCTCCAGTTGCAACGTACAAGGATGAAGGATGCAATCGAAGGCATCTCGGGAAATTACCAAATGGGAATAGTGTCAGCATGGCAACAGGAAAAGACTTTGCTTTTTCCCTCGTGTCAAAAAGTCTCATCGACAAAATACCGAGAGCATGGGAGGAGGATTCAAACGCCCAAACCAAGTCCTAAATCAATTCAAAACGTTGCGAAGCGAAATGGAACCTGCGAAAAACAACCTCGAGCTCAACTACGGTTTACGTCATTGGCTGGCGCCATGGTGACGGGCGGATACAGTCAATCAATCAGGGAACAGCAGGGGGGGTTTTGAACCTTTGGCTGCAAAGTGGGCTCTGTGCAGGGGAGAGACCCTGCATTAACGCGGGCCGATGGATCCAGCCTGCGTCAATTCTGCCAATCGGCCATCGTGTAGCAGAGCTCTGGGAGGGGCGACTGTGGGGAATGGGACCGAAGCTGGTTGCCCTTGACAACAATGGCGATATTTACTTTGCTGACAGGCAATAGGCAGAGCTGCAGAAAGCATTTTTGCCCAACCCGAGTTGGCATTCTGGGTACGACATGCATCCTTTTTTGACCTGATTGACCGACTTTTTCTGCTCGTTTTGTACCTTCAACCTTACATGCCGACAGAGAGACACACCGCATACCACCATACATACATACAGCCACACACCTTACCCGGACTGGGCTGTCTTAACCGCCTTTTCTGCCGGACGATCGTGACTACTGTTGGTGTCGTAGGAAAGAAGCCATCTCTTCTTTCTCGTCACACACCGCGATACAACATACGAGGACCTGGACTGGGGTTTCCAACTTATCTACTGTGGTTTAATGCGCACTAGCAACCCAAAAGTCAAGTCTTCTCAGCATTTGAGTTGAATCCCATCCATCCTTCCTCTCCAAGCATTCCAAACCAAAAGAAACACACCCACTCCTGTCCCTGATATTCCCAGAACCTGCGCAGATCTGACGCCCTCAGCATTCCTATCGCTAGGCAGATCGAATCTCGTTTAGACCGATTCTTTTCAAGTAACCCATCCCAGAAGCTCCAACCTTGCGCGCGCATTCCAATCCGAACCTCGAAACATTTCGACGAAAAAAAAAAAAAAAGACGACGACGACGACGAACAACGGCAACGAACAGGGCTAGACTATTTTTGCTTGGCCCCATCCGACTAGCCAGCTTCGCTCGCGCAACAAGAGTGTCTCCGACTCGCATTTCAGCGCCTGGCTGAGCAAACCATCCAACGCCCGACCGTCTCTCCATTCTAGGAGGACGGGGGGTTTGGGGCTTTTGTCTGACCGTCTTGTAGCCAAGAGCGGCAGGAAACCACCAACCGAGGAGGAAAAAGAGACGCGATGGCCGAGGGCAAATTTGCAGTGGGCTGGTGGCGTACGTCCCCCTTCTTTCCTTTCCGTTGTCGGTGCCGTCTCGTGACTGAGGGAGGGACAACAAGTTGTGACTGACATACCGTGAGTTTGCCGACACAGAGTTCGTGCCGTTTCTCGGCTACCACCATGTTCTTATGATTCTGATAGCGGTTGCCATCATATTGCTATGTGAGTCCCGTCAACTAACAAGGAGGCACGAGATGTGCTGGGAAGACTACTGACAATAATTCCGCCTCACTTACAGCACTACTGTTAGCAGGATGTTCATCGTCATCACCTCTCATACCAGACATCTTCCTGCTATCTTTATATTATCAGCAATATACAGCGGTTCCCGATACGTCACAGGTCGACTATAATGTCAACCAAGCCATCAGCAACATTGTCGGTAACGCACATCTCCAGGCCCGTGTCGGCTACTTTGGCATCTGTGTCAACGCCGATGGTGGCTCATGGCTGTGCTCCAACAACGCCACCGCTCTCGCCCGCGAGATCTCGGTTGACCAAGATCCGCTTAACCTGATCTGGCTCGCAAGCCAGTTCAAAGACATGATTGTCTTTCCCTACCTGATGTACGTTTTTGATCGCTCTTACATTTCCTGAGTGTAACACAAACAAAAGCTGATAAAAACAATCTAGAATCATCGCCATCATCTTTGCATTCGTCTGTCTTCTTCTCCTCGCCACCTTCCCCGGCTGGCATGAGGACACGGACAGCGAGGGCTCGGAGCGTGAGGTCAAGCCGTTCCCCTCGCGGCCCGTGAGCCAGGTCGCGCTGGCCATCATCTTCATCGCGAGTATCTTCGTCCTGGTCAGCGTCTTGTGGCAGCACACGGCCTCGGTGGCTGCCAGTGTGATAGCGCAGGACTTTGGAAACGGTAGCGTCCTCAGCGGTATCGGCACCAGCGCCATGGTAATGGGTTGGTTCAGTTTCACGCTTCTCATCATTGTCACCATCGGCCTTCTAGTCATGATTCTGAGCATACGCGTGCTCAGTCAGCTGGCAGGTTGAGTTGGGTTGACGACGCGTGAGAAACAAGTGGGGGCCAGAACCACAGCTCGCGTCGCGAAGCGAGCAGGATGGATGATGATGCGATCTCACTAGACGATGGACTGGTGGACGATCACGGTATGGGAAGCAAGAGACGGGACCTCGGGACATACAGGAATTGTGGACGATGAGAACGCCGTCGACCAACCCAAACTCTGGAGTCAGAGATGAGATGATGATTTGGCCGGATATTCACTGCGACTGGCTGGAAAGCTGCCGGGCAAGCTTTTGTTCCCTTCAGCGATGACGACTATAGATTGACGACGTGACGACGATGGGAGGGCCAGTTGGGTATCAGGCGCCGTGTTATCATCTCTTGGCAAAATCCGACGACGAAAACGCTCGCTGAATCAAAAGGGGGGAATTTTGTTTTTTTGTCTATCTGCGTCTATGGCTTTTTCGAGTTCCAGGTATGGTTTCTTGTTGCTTTGACGTCGGATTCACACTCCCAAGAAAAACAGCGAGTTTTGACCCTCTTTTCACCCACTCACTCTTTATTGCACCACGCCCGGCCTCAAACGGGAATATGTTAATCAAATTGCTTATGTTTGTGTTTCGGATCAATGTTCGGGAATATCTTGGGGGGAAAAGACTGTCATCTGCTTGAATTTTTGTATTTGTGTATATTGGGCGCTCGAGTAGACAACACGACGTTTAACCTCTTGACGCTTTTCATGTCTTGTTAATATAATCTTGCTTTTTATGTCTCCTAATCCTCCCCCTTTTATTTTTCCGCCCCAGTTTCATGTAGGGTGGACAGCAACGAATCTAAGTCCCAGCTCTTTATGTCTTGTGTTCGTGAGCATGTGCGTTTGATGTCCGAATCGATGTGATGTCTTGATCAACTTTTATCTGTGGAAGCCGGAAGCCCAGGAACAACTGGCACACACACCTATAATGAATAGATGAACCCTCGAACAGGAGCCTCTTGAAAGATTGCACCTGAAATATACGTTCCTTGTTCACACCCCCCC